>NC_052158.1:9519286-9597034 GCF_902713615.1 Scyliorhinus canicula
ACACTGACCCACGGCACAGTCACACTGACCCCACAGCACAGTCACACTGACCCACACGGCACAGTCACACTGACCCACAGGCACAGTCACACTGACCCACAGCACAGTCACACTGACCCACAGCACAGCCACACTGACCCACACTGACCCACACTGACCCACTGACCCACACTGACCCACGGCACAGTCACACTGACCCACAGCACAGTCACTGACCCACAGCACAGTCACACTGACCCAAGCACAGTCACACTGACCCACGGCACAGTCACACTGACCCACACTGACCCACACTGACCCACACTGACCCACGGCACAGTCACACTGACCCACAGCACAGTCACACTGACCCACAGCACAGTCACACTGACCCACGGCACAGTCACACTGACCCACGGCACAGCCACACTGACCCACACTGACCCACACTGACCCACGGCACAGTCACACTGACCCACAGCACAGTCACACTGACCCACAGCACAGTCACACTGACCCACGGCACAGTCACACTGACCAGGCACAGTCACACTGACCCACACTGACACACTGACCCACACTGACCCACAGCACAGTCACACTGACCCACAGCACAGTCACACTGACCCACACTGACCCACGGCACAGCCACACTGACCCACACTGACCCACAGCACAGCCACACTGACCCACAGCACAGTCACACTGACCCACACTGACCCACACTGACCCACGGCACAGCCACACTGACCCACACTGACCCACAGCACAGTCACACTGACCCACGGCACAGTCACACTGACCCACACTGACCCACACTGACCCACGGCACAGTCACACTGACCACAGCACAGTCACACTGACCCACACTGACCCACACTGACCCACAGCACAGTCACACTGACCCACAGCACAGTCACACTGACCACACTGACCCACGGCACAGCCACACTGACCCACATGACCCACGGCACAGCCACACTGACCCACACTGACCCACCAGCACAGCCACACTGACCCACACTGACCCACACTGACCCACACTGACCCACCTGACCCACATGACCCACCTGACCCACACTGACCCACACTGACCCACAGCACAGTCACACTGACCCACACTGACCCACAGCACAGCCACACTGACCCACACTGACCCACAGCACAGCCACACTGACCACAGCACAGCCACACTGACCCACGGCACAGTCACACTGACCCACAGCACAGCCACACTGACCCACACTGACCCACACTGACCCACGCACAGCCACACTGACCCACAGCACAGTCACACTGACCCACAGCACAGTCACACTGACCCACAGCACAGTCACACTGACCCACAGCACAGTCACACTGACCCACACTGACCCACACTGACCACAGCACAGCCACACTGACCCACACTGACCCACACCTGACCACACTGACCACACTGACCCACACTGACCCACACTGACCCACACTGACCCACAGCACAGTCACACTGACCCACACTGACCCACAGCCAGCCACACTGACCCACACTGACCCACACTGACCACACTGACCCCACTGACCCACAGCACAGCCACACTGACCCACAGCACAGCCACACTGACCCACGGCACAGTCACACTGACCCACAGCACAGCCACTGACCCACACTGACCCACACTGACCCACAGCACAGCCACACTGACCCACAGCACAGTCACACTGACCCACAGCACAGTCACACTGACCCACACTGACCCACAGCACAGCCACACTGACCCACAGCACAGTCACACTGACCCACAGCACAGCCACACTGACCCACAGCACAGTCACACTGACCCACACTGACCCACAGCACAGTCACACTGACCCACACTGACCACGGCACAGCCACACTGACCCACGGCACCCACACTGACCCACAGCACAGTCACACTGACCCACACTGACCCACACTGACCCACAGCACAGCCACACTGACCCACACTGACCCACAGCACAGTCACACTGACCCACACTGACCCACACTGACCCACAGCACAGTCACACTGACCCACACTGACCCACAGCACAGTCACACTGACCCACACTGACCCACACTGACCCACGGCACAGTCACACTGACCCACAGCACAGCCACACTGACCCACAGCACAGTCACACTGACCCACACTGACCCACACTGACCCACAGCACACCACACTGACCCACAGCACAGTCACACTGACCCACAGCACAGCCACACTGACCCACAGCACAGTCACACTGACCCACACTGACCCACACTGACCCACAGCACAGCCACACTAACCCACACTGACCCACACTGACCCACACTGACCCACAGCACAGCCACACTGACCCACAGCACAGCCACACTGACCCACAGCACAGTCACACTGACCCACGGCACAGTCACACTGACCCACACTGACCACAGCACAGTCACACTGACCCACAGCACAGTCACACTGACCCACAGCACAGCCACACTACCACACTGACCCACAGCACAGCCACAGACCCACAGCACAGCCACACTGACCCACACAGCACAGTCACAACTGACCCACACTGACCCACACTGACCCACGGCACAGCCACACTGACCCACACTGACCCACAGCACAGCACACTGACCCACGGCACAGTCACACTGACCCACGGCACAGTCACACTGACCCACACTGACCCACAGCACAGTCACACTGACCCACAGCACAGTCACACTGACCCACAGCACAGTCACACTGACCCACAGCACAGCCACACTGACCCACACTGACCCACGGCACAGCCACACTGACCCACAGCACAGCCACACTGACCCACAGCACAGTCACACTGACCCACACTGACCACAGCACAGTCACACTGACCCACTGACCCACAGCACAGTCACACTGACCCACATGACCCACAGCACAGTCACATGACCCACACTGACCCACGGCACAGTCACTGACCACACACTGACCCACAGCACAGTCACACTGACCACAGCACAGTCACACTGACCCACACTGACCCACGGCACAGTCACACTGACCCACACTGACCCACTGACCCACACTGACCCACAGCACAGCCACACTGACCCACAGCACAGTCACTGACCCACAGCACAGTCACACTGACCCACATGACCCACACTGACCACAGCACAGTCACACTGACCCACGGCACAGTCACACTGACCCACAGCACAGCCACACTGACCCCACTGACCCACACTGACCCACAGCACAGCCACACTGACCACAGCCACACTGACCCACGGCACAGCCACACTGACCCACAGCACAGTCACACTGACCCACAGCACAGTCACACTGACCCACACTGACCCACACCTGACCCACAGCACAGTCACACTGACCCACACTGACCCACACTGACCCCACTGACCCACAGCACAGCCACACTGACCCACACTGACCCACACTGACCCACAGCACAGTCACACTGACCCACACTGACCCACACTGACCCACAGCACAGCCACACTGACCCACAGCACAGTCACACTGACCCACTGACCCACAGCACAGCCACACTGACCCACAGCACAGTCACACGACCCACACTGACACATGACCCACGGCACAGTCACACTGACCCACACTGACCCACAGCACAGCCACACTGACCCACAACTGACCCACACTGACCCACGGCACAGTCACACTGACCCACAGCACAGCCACACTGACCCACAGCACAGCCACACTGACCCCAGCACAGTCACACTGACCCACACTGACCCCACTGACCCACGGCACAGCCACTGACCCACAGCACAGTCACACTGACCCACACTGACCCACACTGACCCACACTGACCAACTGACCCACACTGACCCACACTGACCCACACTGACCCACACTGACCCACAGCACAGTCACACTGACCCACAGCACAGTCACACTGACCCACACTGACCCACAGCACAGTCACACTGACCCACACTGACCCACAGCACAGCCACACTGACCCACGGCACAGTCACACTGACCCACGGCACAGCCACACTGACCCACACTGACCCACAGCACAGCCACACTGACCCACAGCACAGCCACACTGACCCACAGCACAGCCACACTGACCCACAGCACAGTCACACTGACCCACACTGACCCACACTGACCCACAGCACAGCCACACTGACCCCACTGACCCACACTGACCCACAGCACAGCCACACTGACCACACTGACCCACAGCACAGTCACACTGACCCACAGCACAGTCACACTGACCCACGGCACAGCCACACTGACCCACAGCACAGTCACACTGACCCACACTGACCCACGGCACAGCCACACTGACCCACAGCACAGCCACTCTGACCCACACTGACCCACACTGCCCACAGCACAGCCACACTGACCCACACTGACCCACACTGACCCACGGCACAGCCACACTGACCACAGCACAGCCACACTGACCCACACTGACCCACAGCACAGCCACACTGACCCACGGCACAGTCACACTGACCCACACTGACCCACAGCACAGCCACACTGACCCACACTGACCCACGGCACAGTCACACTGACCCACGGCACAGTCACACTGACCCACACTGACCCACGGCACAGTCACACTGACCCACACTGACCCACGGCACAGTCACACTGACCCACGGCACAGTCACACTGACCCACACTGACCCACACTGACCCACACTGACCCACGCCACAGTCACACTGACCCACAGCACAGCCACACTGACCCACACTGACCCACAGCACAGCCACACTGACCCACACTGACCCACACTGACCCACACTGACCCACAGCACCAGTCACACTGACCCACACTGACCCACGGCACAGTCACACTGACCCACACTGACCCACACTGACCACACTGACCCAAGCACAGCCACACTGACCCACACTGACCCACGGCACAGTCACACTGACCCACAGCACAGTCACACTGACCCACACTGACCCACAGCACAGTCACACTGACCCACACTGACCCACGGCACAGTCACACTGACCCACACTGACCCACACTGACCCACACTGACCCACAGCACAGCCACACTGACCCACACTGACCCACGGCACAGTCACACTGACCCACAGCACAGCCACACTGACCCACACTGACCCACACTGACCCACAGCACAGCCACACTGACCCACACTGACCCACAGCACAGCCACACTGACCCACACTGACCCACAGCACAGTCACACTGACCCACACTGACCCACAGCACAGCCCCACACTGACCCACACTGACCCACAGCACAGCCACACTGACCCACACTGACCCACAGCACAGTCACACTGACCCACACTGACCCACAGCACAGCCACACTGACCCACACTGACCCACAGCACAGTCACACTGACCCACGGCACAGTCACACTGACCCACAGCACAGTCACACTGACCCACAGCACAGTCACACTGACCCACAGCACAGTCACACTGACCCACACTGACCCACAGCACAGTCACACTGACCCACAGCACAGCCACACTGACCCACAGCACAGCCACACTGACCCACACTGACCCACAGCACAGTCACACTGACCCACACTGACCCACAGCACAGCCACACTGACCCACGGCACAGCCACACTGACCCACGGCACAGTCACACTGACCCACACTGACCCACACTGACCCACGGCACAGCCACACTGACCCACAGCACAGCCACACTGACCCACACTGACCCACACTGACCCACGGCACAGTCACACTGACCCACAGCACAGTCACACTGACCCACACTGACCCACACTGACCCACACTGACCCACGGCACAGTCACACTGACCCACGGCACAGTCACACTGACCCACAGCACAGTCACACTGACCCACACTGACCCACGGCACAGTCACACTGACCCACACTGACCCACGGCACAGTCACACTGACCCACACTGACCCACACTGACCCACACGACCCACAGCACAGTCACACTGACCCACAGCACAGTCACACTGACCCACAGCACAGTCACACTGACCCACAGCACAGTCACACTGACCCACACTGACCCACGGCACAGTCACACTGACCCACAGCACAGTCACACTGACCCACGGCACAGTCACACTGACCCACAGCACAGTCACACTGACCCACAGCACAGCCACACTGACCCACAGCACAGTCACACTGACCCACGGCACAGTCACACTGACCCACAGCACAGTCACACTGACCCACACTGACCCACACTGACCCACAGCACAGTCACACTGACCCACAGCACAGTCACACTGACCCACGGCACAGTCACACTGACCCACAGCACAGTCACACTGACCCACACTGACCCACACTGACCCACAGCACAGTCACACTGACCCACAGCACAGTCACACTGACCCACGGCACAGTCACACTGACCCACACTGACCCACACTGACCCACAGCACAGCCACACTGACCCACACTGACCCACGGCACAGTCACACTGACCCACAGCACAGTCACACTGACCCACAGCACAGCCACACTGACCCACAGCACAGTCACACTGACCCCACACGGACCCACACTGACCCACGGCACAGTCACACTGACCCACACCTGACCCACCGCACAGCCACACTGACCCACACTGACCCACAGCACAGCCACACTGACCCACAGCACAGCCACACTGACCCACGGCACAGTCACACTGACCCACACTGACCCACGGCACAGCCACACTGACCCACGGCACAGTCACACTGACCCACGGCACAGCCACACTGACCCACAGCACAGCCACACTGACCCCACACTGACCCACGGCACAGCCACACTGACCCACGGCACAGTCACACTGACCCACGGCACAGTCACACTGACCCACAGCACAGTCACACTGACCCACAGCACAGTCACACTGACCCACAGCACAGTCACACTGACCCACACTGACCCACGGCACAGTCACACTGACCCACACTGACCCACGGCACAGTCACACTGACCCACACTGACCCACACTGACCCACACTGACCCACACTGACCCACAGCACAGTCACACTGACCCACAGCACAGTCACACTGACCCACAGCACAGTCACACTGACCCACACTGACCCACGGCACAGTCACACTGACCCACGGCACAGTCACACTGACCCACAGCACAGCCACACTGACCCACACTGACCCACACTGACCCACACTGACCCACAGCACAGTCACACTGACCCACGGCACAGTCACACTGACCCACAGCACAGTCACACTGACCACACTGACCCACACTGACCCACACTGACCCACACTGACCCACAGCACAGTCACACTGACCCACAGCACAGCCACACTGACCCACAGCACAGCCACACTGACCCACAGCACAGTCACACTGACCCACAGCACAGTCACACTGACCCCACGGCACAGTCACACTGACCCACACTGACCCACGGCACAGTCACACTGACCCACACTGACCCACAGCACAGCCACACTGACCCACGGCACAGCCACACTGACCCACAGCACAGCCACACTGACCCACGGCACAGTCACACTGACCCACAGCACAGTCACACTGACCCACAGCACAGTCCCACTGACCACGGCACAGCCACACTGACCCACACTGACCCACAGCACAGTCACACTGACCCACGGCACAGTCACACTGACCCACGGCACAGTCACACTGACCCACAGCACAGTCACACTGACCCCACACTGACCCACAGCACAGCCACACTGACCCACAGCACAGTCACACTGACCCACACTGACCCACAGCACAGCCACACTGACCCACAGCACAGTCACACTGACCCACGGCACAGTCACACTGACCCACGGCACAGTCACACTGACCCACAGCACAGCCACACTGACCCACACTGACCCACAGCACAGCCACACTGACCCACACTGACCCACAGCACAGCCACACTGACCCACAGCACAGCCACACTGACCCACACTGACCCACACTGACCCACACTGACCCACAGCACAGCCACACTGACCCACACTGACCCACACTGACCCACACTGACCCACAGCACAGTCACACTGACCCACACTGCCCCACACTGACCCACGGCACAGCCACACTGACCCACACTGACCCACGGCACAGCCACACTGACCCACACTGACCCACAGCACAGCCACACTGACCCACAGCACAGTCACACTGACCCACACTGACCCACAGCACAGCCACACTGACCACAGCACAGCCACACTGACCCACACTGACCCACACTGACCCACACTGACCACAGCACAGTCACACTGACCCACACTGACCCACAGCACAGTCACACTGACCCACACTGACCCACAGCACAGTCACACTGACCCACACTGACCCACGGCACAGTCACACTGACCCACAGCACAGTCACACTGACCCACAGCACAGCCACACTGACCCACAGCACAGTCACACTGACCCACACTGACCCACACTGACCCACAGCACAGCCACACTGACCCACAGCACAGTCACACTGACCCACACTGACCCACAGCACAGTCACACTGACCCACAGCACAGCCACACTGACCCACACTGACCCACGGCACAGTCACACTGACCCACACTGACCCACACTGACCCACAGCACAGTCACACTGACCCACACTGACCCACAGCACAGTCACACTGACCCACAGCACAGCCACACTGACCCACAGCACAGTCACACTGACCCACACTGACCCACAGCACAGTCACACTGACCCACAGCACAGTCACACTGACCCACAGCACAGTCACACTGACCCACACTGACCCACAGCACAGTCACACTGACCCCCGGCACAGTCACACTGACCCACAGCACAGCCACACTGACCCACGGCACAGCCACACTGACCCACACTGACCCACAGCACAGTCACACTGACCCACGGCACAGTCACACTGACCCACACTGACCCACAGCACAGTCACACTGACCCACGGCACAGTCACACTGACCCACGGCACAGTCACACTGACCCACGGCACAGTCACACTGACCCACGGCACAGTCACACTGACCCACACTGACCCACACTGACCCACGGCACAGTCACACTGACCCACAGCACAGTCACACTGACCCACGGCACAGCCACACTGACCCACGGCACAGTCACACTGACCCACGGCACAGTCACACTGACCCACACTGACCCACACTGACCCACACTGACCCACACTGACCCACACTGACCCACAGCACAGTCACACTGACCCACAGCACAGTCACACTGACCCACAGCACAGTCACACTGACCCACGGCACAGTCACACTGACCCACACTGACCCACACTGACCCACAGCACAGTCACACTGACCCACGGCACAGTCACACTGACCCACGGCACAGTCACACTGACCCACACTGACCCACAGCACAGCCACACTGACCCACACTGACCCACACTGACCCACACTGACCCACACTGACCCACACTGACCCACACTGACCCACACTGACCCACAGCACAGTCACACTGACCCACACTGACCCACAGCACAGCCACACTGACCCACACTGACCCACGGCACAGTCACACTGACCCACAGCACAGCCACACTGACCCACACTGACCCACGGCACAGTCACACTGACCCACGGCACAGTCACACTGACCCACAGCACAGTCACACTGACCCACACTGACCCACAGCACAGCCACACTGACCCACACTGACCCACAGCACAGCCACACTGACCCACGGCACAGTCACACTGACCCACAGCACAGTCACACTGACCCACACTGACCCACACTGACCCACACTGACCCACACTGACCCACAGCACAGCCACACTGACCCACACTGACCCACGGCACAGTCACACTGACCCACAGCACAGTCACACTGACCCACAGCACAGTCACACTGACCCACAGCACAGTCACACTGACCCACAGCACAGTCACACTGACCCACACTGACCCACACTGACCCACAGCACAGTCACACTGACCCACACTGACCCACAGCACAGTCACACTGACCCACACTGACCCACAGCACAGTCACACTGACCCACACTGACCCACACTGACCCACGGCACAGCCACACTGACCCACGGCACAGCCACACTGACCCACAGCACAGCCACACTGACCCACAGCACAGCCACACTGACCCACGGCACAGTCACACTGACCCACAGCACAGTCACACTGACCCACAGCACAGTCACACTGACCCACAGCACAGTCACACTGACCCACAGCACAGTCACACTGACCCACAGCACAGTCTCATTAAGCTCACACCTTGACCCACAGTACAGTCACACTGAGTTCACACATTGACCCACAGTACAGTCAGAGTGAGCTCACACATTGACCCACAGTACAGTCAGAGTGAGCTCACACCTTGACCCACAGTACAGTCAGAGTGAGCTCACACATTGACCCACAGCACAGTCAAGGTGGAGCAGGAGAAGTCCAATCGGCCCTTCACTCCTGCTGTACCATTCTCTACGTTTCTGGCTGATCTCATTGTGTCGACATTTCTTCCTTGCCTTTAACACGATGTGTGAACGCTCTCTTTCCTACCTCTACCCTCGTCCCTCAGAATCATGTAGCCTGCCCTGACACGGAGTCCTGTCCTTTGCTGAATTTTTGGGGCCTGGAGGTTGGAATATGGACCAATGACAACGCGGATCCTGAAGGGAATCTTTCATGGTTGAGAATGCCCGGTGTTGGGACTGTTCATTTTGCGCCCAATTCGTCGAACTAGAAACGAGTAAGTGCTGCGACTGTCTGCCCAGGGCCCGACCATCTGGGAGCGGCCGACGCCGACCTCCGACTGTCCCTGAGTCAGCAGCAGCTTCACAGATTCAAATCCCTCCTCAGTGAATTGAGCACGAAATTCCCATTGACCCTCCCTGTGCCTTGCTGAAGGAGGGCCGCACTGCCAGAGCAGTCAGGTTTCAGGAGAGATGGTTCATCAAGGCCCCGACTTCTTTTGGCACAATTCCATGGAGAAGCTCCTTGAAGGTGGAGTCGCAGGTGGACAGGGTGATGAAGAAGGCATTCACATGCTCGGTTTTATTGGTCAGAATATTGAATACAGGAGCTGGGCCGTTGTTGAAGTTATACAAGACGGCTGGGCCGTCGTTGAAGTTATACAAGACATTAGTAAGACCACACATGGAATACTGTGTTCAGTTCTGGTCACAAGAAGGATATTGTTAAACTAGAAAGAGTGCAGAAGAGATTTACGAGGATGCTATCAGGACTTGATGGTCTGAGCTATGAGGAGAGGCTGGATAGGCTGGGACTTTTTTCCCTGGAGCGTAGGGGGCTTAGGAGTGATCTTATAGAGGTCTATAAAATAATGAGGGGCATTGATAAGGTAGATAGTTAACATAATTTCCCAAAGGTAGAGGAGCCTAGAACTAGAGGGCATAGGTTTAAGATGAGAGGGGAAAGATACAAAATAGACCAGAGGGGAAATTCTTTCACACAGAGGGTGGTGAGTGTCTGGAACGGGCTGCCAGAGGCAGTGGTAGAGGCGGGTGCAATAGTTTCCTTTAAAAAAGTTAGACGGGTACATGGGCAGGGTGGGTATAGAGTGATATGGGCCAAATGCAGGCAAGTGGGACTTACTGAGTGATAGAAACTGGGCAGCATGGACAAGCTGGGCCGAAGGGCCTGTTTCGATGATTCCGTGAGTTGTCCCCAGTGTCCCGGCCAATATTTATCCCTCAATCAGCAGATTATTTGGCCATTATCATTGTTGCTGTTTGTGGAATCTTGCTGTGCTTGCCTGGGCTGCGGTGTTGCCTCGAGCACAACAGTGCTTGCACCGTGAACGTGCGCTATCAGCTGGGAAATGTTTTGGGACATGCTGAGGTGTTTCAGGATATGCATATTAATGAGGACACAGACTCTCTCCAAGATCCATGGAGACTCCTTGGAGAACCCAGAAACTCACCCTCGCTGTGACACAGGGATATGGCAGAACAAGATTCCAAGGCTCGGGCGTGGTTTAAAATATGCAGCGCACTCAATTTATTCACAGATACATCGTAACATTCATTCCCCCTTCCCTCAGTCGCGCACTCGATCCAATTCCAAAAACAATTTCAAAAGAATTCAATCTCCACAAGCAGAGAGGGCGGAAGGAGGGTTTGAGAGAAGAAGGTGAGAGGAGAGAGAGGGAGCAGAGAAGAATGGGAAGCGACCACAGGAAGAAGAGAGGGAGGGAGAGGGAGGAAGAGAGGAATGGTTGGTTTAAAGAAGGTGTGGGAGGGGTTAGAAGGTGGAAGAGAGGGTGTAAAGTAGATAGAGAGAGAGAGAGTGGAAGCAAGGAAATGAGATAAAGAACAAAGAACAAAGAAAAATGACAGCACAGGAACAGGCCCTTCGGCCCTCCGAGCCTGCGTCGATCCAGATCCTCTATCTAAAACTGTTGCATAGAGCACAAAGAAAAAGATGGAGGGAGGAGAGAATGGAGGAAAGATGGAGAAAGATGGACAGATGGAGAGAGAGAAGGTGGAAGAGGGAGTGAGGTAGATCAAGAGAGAGAAAGAGACCAGGTTGAGGAGCAGGAAGGGGATAAAGAGAGAGAGAAAGAGACAGTGGGAGAGAGGAAAAGAGACAAGAGAGAGAGATAGAGAGAGAGCAGGTAGGAGAGAGGAAAGTAGATAAGAGGGAGATGGCGAGACAAGGGGGGGAGAGAGGGAAGGGGATAAAGAGAGAAAAAGGCAAGGTGGCAGAGAGGGAAGGGGATAAAGAGAGAAAGAAGCAAGGGGGGAGAGAGGGAAGGGGATAAAGAGAGAAAGAGGCAAGGTGGCAGAGAGGGAAGGAGATGCAGAGAGAGGTGGAGAGACAAGCTAGGAGAGAGGGAAGGGGATGGAGAAAGAGGAGGTGGGAGAGGGGGAGGCCAACAATTAAAGAGAGAGAGAGAGGAGGTGGGAGAGAGGGAAGGGGATGGAGAGAGAGGTGGGAGACAGGGAAGGCGATTAAGAGAGAGAAAGAAGAGGTGGAGGGAGTGGAAAGGTGATAATGAGAGAGAAGTATTATTTCCCAAAGCGAAACCCAATGCCTCCTTTGGTGCGAGTGAAGGACTGCAGTCGGCCAGCAATGGAGGTCAGCGGTTGGACCATCTTCTCCTCATTGGCCACACCCTCAGCATCTAGGGTACCACCACAGGGAGCCTCGTCCTCCTCCACCTCAACCTGCTTCTCAGTCAGGGGGACCCTGACAGAGACCCTTGCTGCTTGTTCCTTCACATCCTCAGCCTGGGTATCCAGAACCCACTTCTTAATAACCCCCCGGCTCTCCAGCTTCTCTCTATTCAGATGGCCCAGGAGACACGGCCAAGGGAGGAGCTCCATGAGCCAGGCCTGCAGCTTGGAGGTCCCATCCTCTGTCACTCCAGCTGAGAAGCTCTGATACTGTGTAGAGGTTCGAGCAGACACCAGGGAACTGAGGTACAGGGCTGCCAGAGCGATAGCTGGCATCTGAACGGGCAAGAAGTTCACCTAGAAGGCAGAAAAAGACAATTTAAATTTCAAATTCCAACCACTGCACTGTATTTATACAACATTTAATTATTTAGAGAATTGCCAAACCCCTCGATTAGATTCCAGTCTGTAACTGACTCCTAGGTGTCTGTTATTCTATATATAAACCACCCCAAACCCCTCGATTAGATTCCAGTCTGTAACTCACTCCCGGGTATCTGTTATTCTATATATAAACCACCCCGAACACCTCGATTAGATTCCAGTCTGTAACTCACTCCCGGGTATCTGTTATTCTATATATAAACCATCCTGAACACCTCGATTAGATTCCAGTCTGTAACTCACTCCCGGGTATCTGTTATTCTATATATAAACCACCCTGAACCCCTCGATTAGATTCCAGTCTGTAACTCACTCCCGGGTATCTGTTATTCTATATATAAACAACCCCAAACCCCTCAATTAGATTCCAGTCTGTAACTCACTCCCGGGTATCTGTTATTCTATATATAAACCACCCCAAACCCCTCAATTAGATTCCAGTCTGTAACTCACTCCCGGGTATCTGTTATTCTTTATATAAACCACCCTGAACCCCTCGATTAGATTCCAGTCTGTAACTCACTCCCAGGTATCTGTTATTCTATATATAAACCACCCCGAACCCTCGATTAGAATCCAGTCTGTAACTCACTCCCAGGTGTCTGTTATTCTATATATAAACCACCCTGAACACCTTGATTAGATTCCAGTCTGTAACGCACTCCCAGGTATCTGTTATTCTATATATAAACCATCCCGAACCCTCGATTAGATTCCAGTCTGTAACCCACTCCCAGGTGTCTGTTATTCTATATATAAACCACCCTGAACACCTCGATTAGATTCCAGTCTGTAATTCACTCCCAGTGTATCTGTTATTCTATATATAAACCACCCCAAACCCCTCGAATAGATTCCAGTCTGTTATTCACTCCCAGGTATCTGTTATTCTTTATTATAAACCACCCCAAATCCTTCGATTAGATTCCAGTCTGTTACTCACTCCCAGGTATCTGTTATTCTATATATAAACCACCCTGAACCCCTCGATTAGATTCCAGTCTGTAACTCACTCCCAGGTATCTGTTATTCTATATATAAACCACCCCGAACCCCTCGATTAGATTCCAGTCTGTAACCCACTCCCAGGTGTCTGTTATTCTATATTTAAACTACCCTGAACACCTCGATTAGATTCCAGTCTGTAACGCACCCCAGTGAATCTGCTATTCTATATATAAACCACCCCGAACCCCTCGATTAGATTCCAGTCTGTAACGCACCCCAGTGTATCTGTTATTCTATATATAAACCACCCCGAACACCTCGATTAGATTCCAGTCTGTAACTCACTCCTGGGTATCTGTTATTCTATATATAAACCACCCCAAACCCCTCGATTAGATTCTGTCTGTAACTCACTCCCAGGTGTCTGTTATTCTATATATAAACCACCCCGAACCCCTCGATTAGATTCCAGTCTGTAACTCACGCCCAGGTATCTGTTATTCTATATATAAACCACCCCAAACCCCTCGATTAGATTCCAGTCTGTAACTCACTCCTGGGTATCTGTTATTCTATATATAAACCACCCCGAACCCCTCGATTAGATTCCAGTCTGTAACTCACTCCCAGGTATCTGTTATTCTATATATAAACGGGCAGCACGGTGGCCTAGTGGTTAGCACAACCGCCTCACGGCGCTGAGGTCCCATGTTCGATCCCGGCTCTGGGTCACTGTCCGTGTGGAGTTTGCACATTCTCCCCGTGTCTGCGTGGGTTTCACCCCCACAACCCAAAAATGTGCAGAGTAGGTGGATTGGCCACACTAAATTGCCCCTTAATTGGAAAAAATAATTGGGTAATCTAAATTTAAAAAAAAAAAAAAAAAAATTCTATATATAAACCACCCCAAACTCCTCGATTAGATTCCAGTCTGTAACTCACTCCCAGGTATCTGTTATTCTATATATAAACCACCCCGACCCCCTCGATTAGATTCCAGTCTGTAATGCACTCCCGGGTATTTGTTATTCTAAACCACCCTGAACCCCTCGATTAGATTCCAGTCTGTAACTCACTTCCAGGTATCTGTTATTCTATATATAAACCACCCTGAACACCTCGATTAGATTCCAGTCTGTAACGCACTCCCAGGTATCTGTTATTCTATATATAAACCATCCCGAACCCTCGATTAGATTCCAGTCTGTAACTCACTCCCAGGTATCTGTTATTCTATATATAAACCATCCCGAACCCTCGATTAGATTCCAGTCTGTAACTCACTCCCAGGTGTCTGTTATTCTATATATAAACCACCCTGAACACCTCGATTAGATTCCAGTCTGTAATTCACTCCCAGTGTATCTGTTATTCTATATATAAACCACCCCAAACCCCTCGAATAGATTCCAGTCTGTTATTCACTCCCAGGTATCTGTTATTCTTTATTATAAACCACCCCAAATCCTTCGATTAGATTCCAGTCTGTTACTCACTCCCAGGTATCTGTTATTCTATATATAAACCACCCTCAACCCCTCGATTAGATTCCAGTCTGTAACTCACTCCCAGGTGTCTGTTATTCTATATTTAAACTACCCTGAACCCCTCAATTAGATTCCAGTCTGTTACTCACTCCCAGGTATCTGTTATTCTATATATAAACCACCCCATACCCCTCGATTAGATTCCAGTCTGTAACTCACTCCCAGGTGTCTGTTATTCTATATTTAAACTACCCTGAACCCCTCAATTAGATTCCAGTCTGTTACTCACTCCCAGGTATCTGTTATTCTATATATAAACCACCCCAAACCCCCGATTAGATTCCAGTCTGTAACTCACTCCCAGGTGTCTGTTATTCTATATTTAAACTACCCTGAACCCCTCGATTAGATTCCAGTCTGTTACTCACTCCCGGGTATCTGTTATTCTATATATAAACCACCCTGAACCCCTCGATTAGATTCCAGTCTGTAACTCACTCCCAGGTGTCTGTTATTCTATATATAAACCACCCTGAACACCTCGATTAGATTCCAGTATGTTACTCACTCCCAGGTATCTGTGTTTCTATATATAAACCACCCCGAACCCCTCGATTAGATTCCAGTCTGTAACTCACTCCCGGCTATCTGTTATTCTATATATAAACCACCCCAAACCCCTCGATTAGATTCCAGTCTGTAACTCAATCCAAGGTATCTGTTATTCTATATATAAACCACCCCGGACCACTCGATTAGATTATGTCTGTAACTCACTCCCAGGTATCTGTTATTCTATATATAAACCACTCCAAATCCTTTGATTAGATTCCAGTCTGTAACTCACTCCCAGGTATCTGTTATTCTCTATATAAACCACACCAAATCCTTCGATTAGATTCTGCCTGTAACTCACTCCCAGGTATCTGTTATTCTATATACAAACCACTCCAAATCCTTTGATTAGATTCCAGTCTGTAACTCACTCCCGGGTATCTGTTATTCTATATATAAACCATCCCGAACCCTCGATTAGATTCCAGTCTGTAACTCACTCCCGGGTGTCTGTTATTCCATATAAACCACTCCAGATCCTTTGATTACATTCCAGTCTGTAATTCACCTCTGGTTTTCTGTTATTCTATATGTAAAACGTCCAAAGATCTCGAGTAGATTCCAGTCTGTAACTCACTCCCAGGTATCTGTTACTCTATATATAAACTCCCAAAATCCCTTGACCTGATTCCAGTCTGTAGCACATGCCCATGTATCCAATCGATAAACCACCTAAGCCCAATGTACACTCAGTCTGTAACTGCACTCACACACTTAATCTGCACTCACACTGAATCTACACACACACTGAATCTACACTCACACTGAATCTACACTCACACTGAATCTACACTCACACTGAATCTACACTCACACTGAATCTACACACACACTGAATCTACACTCACACTGAATCTACACACACACTGAATCTCACTCACACACTGAATCTCACTCACACTGAATCTACACTCTCACTGAATCTCACTCACACACTGAATCTACACTCACACTGAATCTACACTCTCACTGAATCTACACTCACACTGAATCTGCACTCACACTGAATCTACACTCACACTGAATCTACACTCACACTGAATCTACACTCACACACTGAATCTACACTCTCACTGAATCTACACTCACACTGAATCTACACTCACACTGAATCTACACTCACACACTGAATCTACACTCTCACTGAATCTACACTCACACTGAATCTACACTCACACTGAATCTACACTCTCACTGAATCTACACTCACACTGAATCTCACTCACACTGAATCTACACTCTCACTGAATCTACACTCACACTGAATCTACACTCACACTGAATCTACACTCACACTGAATCTACACTCTCACTGAATCTACACTCACACTGAATCTACACTCACACTGAATCTCACTCACACTGAATCTACACTCTCACTGAATCTACACTCACACTGAATCTCACTCACACTGAATCTACACTCTCACTGAATCTACACTCACACTGAATCTACACTCACACTGAATCTACACTCTCACTGAATCTACACTCACACTGAATCTACACTCACACTGAATCTACACTCACACTGAATCTACACTCTCACTGAATCTACACTCACACTGAATCTCACTCACACTGAATCTACACTCTCACTGAATCTACACTCACACTGAATCTACACTCACACTGAATCTACACTCACACTGAATCTACACTCACACTGAATCTACACTCTCACTGAATCTACACTCACACTGAATCTACACTCACACTGAATCTACACTCACACTGAATCTACACTCTCACTGAATCTACACTCACACTGAATCTACACTCACACTGAATCTACACTCACACTGAATCTCACTCACACTGAATCTACACTCACACTGTATCTCACTCACACTGAATCTACACTCACACTGAATCTACACTCTCACTGAATCTACACTCACACTGAATCTACACTCACACTGAATCTACACTCTCACTGAATCTACACTCACACTGAATCTACACTCACACACTGAATCTACACTCGCACACTGAATCTACACTCACACTGAATCTACACTCACACTGAATCTACACTCTCACTGAATCTACACTCACACTGAATCTACACTCACACTGAATCTACACTCACACTGAATCTACACTCTCACTGAATCTACACTCACACTGAATCTACACTCACACACTGAATCTACACTCACACTGAATCTACACTCACACTGAATCTACACTCACACTGAATCTACACTCACACTGAATCTACACTCACACCGAATCTCACTCACACACTGAAGTTCTACTCTCTATCAATATATCCTTAGTCTGATATGCCATGAATGCACGTATTGTTTTCTCAGGAATTTGTATTTAATCTGATTGATTCTGATCTACAGACTGTCTTGCTGGCCATAGGGCAGGACCCATTGCCCACGGCCCAGAGTTAGGGGTATTTGAGTATCGTTGTGAGCTCTATGGGTAATCTAGCACGGTAGCACAGTGGTTAGCACTGTTGCTTCACAGCGCCTGGGTCCCAGGTTCAATTCCCCGCTGGGTCGCTGTCTGTGTGGAGTCTGCACGTTTCCCCGTGTCTGCATGGGTTTTCTCCAGGTGCTCCGGTTTCCTCCCACAAGTCCCGAAAGACGTGCTTGTTAAGGTGAATTAGACATTCTGGATTCTCCCTCTGTGTACCCGAACAGGCGCCGGAATGTAGCGACTAGGGGCTTTTCACAGTAACTTCATTGCAGTGTTAATGTATGCCTACTTGTGACAATAATGAAGATTATTACTAATAATCTGAGGTCAGTGGGGTTTAGCGTACTGAAGGAGATTGCTACTCACCATGTTGAGACAGGGTTCTTTAGCCAAGTTTCAATCCTGACTCCTCTCTCTGCCAAGGTGCAGTTTGCCTCGCAGCCCTTGATGCCATCCTGGCTTATATTCTGTCCGCGTTCTGTGTAATTGCTTGCCATGGAACTCAGCCTAGGAAACTCAGGAAACTCAATGCTGAGGTAAGTGTCCAGTCAACCTTTCCGAAGGTACATTCTTGCAACTAGGATACTCTTTGTGAACGAAACCTTCCTGTCAGGCCAATCATCCTAATTGCGTTAAAGTTAGGCCGAAGTTCTGTTAATTGTTTTGCTTATCTTTCAAAGCGTTTCTTAAGCCCCAGTACGTCTCTATGGAAACTTAATGAAGCTATTATACGCATCTAAAATTAATTACCTAGTGCCCGAATTATTTCTGTTCATGCAAACGTTTGCTTCCGTCCCTTCTGATCTTAAAGGACAGCAAGGCCCCCCTTCTTGGGATGAGTCCTCCAAGGAGCGGAGCTATCCCATCATCCAGTCTGTGGGCAGCACGATGTGTCTGGGGATTGGCTTCAAATCTACCCCATGTACTGTAGAGATGAACAATGTCTCATTGTTGTTTGAGCCTGACTCTCAGTCCTTAAGAAAAGTGTATCCCAGACTTAAACAAACATATTTAAGGTCAGCCTCTGTTCACCTTCCTGGACAATATCAAATGGGACTGTCTTCTCTGGAGAAATATAACCGATGTGTATAAAATTCGGAGCGGCTTGACGGGGTAGACACCAAGCGGATGTTTGACCTGGCTGGGTAATCTGGAGCAAGAGGTCGTCTGTCCCAGGATACAGGGGTGGCCATTTTGGGCTTAGATGAGGCCTGTGAATTTGGGGGATTCTCCAGAGGTGGATGTTCAGTGATTGACTATGGGACAGCACGGTAGCACAAGTGAATAGCACTGTGGCTTCACAGTGCCAGGGTCCCAGGTTCAATTCCCTGCTGGGTCACTGTCTGTGTGGAGTCTGCACGTTCTCCCCGTGTCTGCGTGGGTTTCCTCCGGGTGCTCCGGTTTCCTCCCACAGTCCAAAGATGTGCAGGTTAGGTGGATTGGCCATGATAAATTGCCCTTAGTGTCCAAAAAGGTTAGGAGGGGCTATTGGGTTATGGGGATAGGGTGGAAGTGAGGGCTTAAGTGAGTCGGTGCAGACTCGATGAGCCGAATGGCCTCCTTCAGCACTGTATGTTCTAAGACTGAGATCCATTAAGTTTTATACACAAAGGCGATCGAGGGACATGGGCCATTCAGCCCATCGAGCTAGCACTACCATTCAATATGATTGTGGCTGATCGGACAAGTCAATTCCTTATACCCACACCGCAAAAATAGCATAAAGGCTCATTGTTAATCACAAATCTATCAATCCTTTCCTTAAACAATGACTGATCTCCCACAGCCCTCTGAGTGAGGGAATTCTGAAGATTCACAACATTATTATAGAATTTAGAATTAGAATCATAGAATTTACAGTACAGAAGGAGGCCATTCGGCCCAACGAGTCTGCACCGGCTCTTTGAAAGCGCACCCTATCCAAGCCCACACCTCCACCCTATCCCCATAACCCAGTAACTCCACCCAACACTAAGGGCAATTTTGGACACTAAGGGCAATTTAGCATGGCTGATCCACCTAAGCTGCACATCTTTGGAGTGTGGGAGGAAACCGGAGCACCCGGAGGAAACCCACGCAGACACGGGCAGAACGTGCAGACTCCGCACAGACAGTGACCCAAGCCGGGAATCGAACCTGGGACCCTGGAGCTGTGAAGCAACTGTGCGAACCACCATGCTACCGTGCTGCTTATGTTGGCCCAGAAGCAGGAGTAGAATTTGCCTCTCCTGTTTCCACGGTTCAATTAGATCACAGCTGGCCAATAACCTCGCTCCCTCCCTCTTCTGCAACCTTTAAAATCGGATGGCCAAGATTTATGCAGGTTGCCGATTGTTCTGTGAATTATTAATGTCAAACTGACAGTATAATTCCCCTGTGCATACTAAGGCGAGGGGTGTCAGTGCTAAACAATGCAACATCAACCCAATGTTTGGCCTCCAGATTTTGCAGGTCAGGAACGTCAGGAACCAGGAACAATATCCGTCCGGTAAAAAGGACGGATCTTCCAACTGCACAGGTCAGGTCTCTTCCCTATAGGTGTGAGGATTGGAGTGGAGAGGGGGAGGGGGTGGGGGGGGGGGGGAGGCCCAGGCACCGCGAATCCCACCTCAGAGTCTCTTCGGGTCACTAATCCTCCATTCCCCAGGAATTGGAGGTTATCTCCTGGACATTGTTGGGAGAAACCCCAGGATAAAACAAACAGCCAACTCAATAGACTGGAAGTGTCGTTGCTGCTGACAGATTAGGAAACATGGTGCCCACACAGCAGGATCCAACGGACAGCAATGCAATATCAACTCTTTTGTTTCAGTGTTGGCTGAGGGATGAATGTGCGAGAGGATCTTTCACGTGCAACTGAGGGGCAGACACAGCCTCTGAATCATAGAAGCATAGAATTGACAGTGCAGAGTCTGCAGCGGCTCTTGGAAAGAGCACCCTACCCAAGCCCACACCTCCACCCTATTCCCATAACCCAGTAACCCCACCCAACACTAAGGGCAATTTGGCATGGCCAATCCACCTAACCTCCACATCTTTGGACTGTGGGAGGAAACCGGAGCACCCGGAGGAAACCCACGCAGACATGGGGAGAACGTGCAGACTCCGCACAGACAGTGACCCAAGCCGGGAATCGAACCTGAGACCCTGGAGGTGTGAGGCACAGTGCCAACCACTATGCTACTGTGCTGCACTCCCTGCACTGGAGTGTCAGCAGAGATAGCGACTCCCTACTTTCTGAAGTTGTTCACCACTTTGGTTTTCTAATTATTAATTATTGGAAATGGGTTTTAGAAAAGGCTGCCCAGCAACCAGAAAGCATCCCATCCCATCATAAGAGGGCAGGATCTTCCAGCTGTTCACCCGGCGAGATTTTCCGTTCCCACCGATGATGCACCCCCACTGGGGGTTTCCCAGCGAGGTGGGGTGGTTTGAATGGGAAATCCCACTGACAGCGGCGAGATCAGGAGATCACACTGCCGGCTAACGGCGACTCTCACCACCGAGGACACACTGCGGAGATTCTGTCTCCTTCCTGATTGGCAATGCTGGGATTGGATTGGATTGGATTGGATTTGTTTATTGTCACGTGTACCGAGGTACAGTGAAAAGTATTTTTCTGCAAGCAGCTCAACAGATCATTCAGTATATGGGAAGAAAAGGGAATTGAACAGAATTCAAGAAAATACATGAGAATACACACCAATGGCCAATGTGGTGGCCAATGGCAGAAACGTGTGGGGAAGATGTGCCAGATGGAGGTGGAGGAGGTCATGTGATCAAATCCCCAGGTATACGTCCAATCAGAGATGCCAGGCCGACACAACCCCGCCCACCCGCTGCCAACTGCCCACAGTTATTGATGATCCATTTGATTGGTGGAAAGTTTAGTGGAATTTGCTGAGGGAATGCGTCCCCTTTTCCCATAGCTATTTCCCTGCACCCTTCCAACCCCTCCCCCGCCCCATCATCGGGAGCAACCAATCAGCACAAAAATGTACCAGATGCTCAGATGGACCAATCCTAAACCAGCACATTTCAGCATGTAGCATTTATTAAACACAAGACACAAAACAATTGTAATTTTTTTAATGCCTGAATGGGATGTGGGAACCACTGGTGAGGCCAGCATTTATTGCCCAATCTTAGTTGCTCTTGAGAAGATGGTGATGAGCTGTCTTGATGATCCAGGGAACTACAGGCCGTGTGCCTCAAGTCAGTGACAGGGAAATTATTCAAGAGGATCTACTACTATTTGGAAGCAAATGGACGTATTAGCGAGAGGCAGCACGGTTTTGTGAAGGGGAGGTCGTGTCTCACTAACTCGATTGAGTTTTTTGAGGAAGTGACAAAGATGATTGATGAAGGTAGGGCAGTGGATGTTGTCTACATGGACTTCAGTAAGGCCTTTGACAAGGTCCCCCATGTCAGAATGGTACAGAAGGTAAAGTCTCACGGGATCAGAGGTGAGCCGGCAAGATGGATACAGAACTGGCTCGGTCATAGAAGGCAGAGAGTAGCAGTGAAAGGGTGCGTTTCTGATTGGACCGGCTGTGCCTAGTGGTGCTACACAGGGATCAGTGCTGGGACCTTCGCTGTTCGTAGCATATACAAATGATTTGGAGGAAAATGTAACTGGTCTGATTAGTAAGTTTGCGGACGACATAAAGGTCGGTGGAATTTCCAGAGTTGAGATGGTTGGATTACAAGGAGAGGTTGAGCAGACTGGGACTGTACTCGTTGGAATTTAGAAGGATGCGGGGGGGGGGGGGGGGGGGGGGGGGGAGGGGGCGATCTTATAGAAACATAAAATTATGAAGGGAATAGATAGGATAGATGCAGGCAGGTTGTTTCCACTGGCGGGTGAAAGCAGAACTAGGGGACATAGCCTCATAATAAGGGGAAGTAGATTTAGGACTGAGTTAGGAGGAACTTCTTCACTCAAAGGGTTGTGAATCTATGGAATTCCCTGTCCAGTGAAGTAGTTGAGGCTCCTTCATGACATGTTTTCAAGATAAAGATAGATAGTTTTTTGAAGAATATAGGACTAAAAGCTTACGGTGTTCAGGCGAGAAAGTGGAGCTGAGTCCACAAAAAATCAGCCATGATCTCATTCCCACTGGGCTAAATCGCTGGCTTTGAAAGCAGACCAAGCAGGCCAGCAGCACGGTTCGATTCCCGTAACAGCCTCCCCGAACAGGCGCCGGAATGTGGCGACTAGGGGCTTTTCTCAGTAACTTCATTGAAGTCTACTCGTGACAATAAGCGATTTTCATTCATTTCATTTTCATTGAATGGAGGAGCAGGTTTGAAGGGCCAGATGGCCTACTCCTGCTCCTAGTTCTTATGTATATGAATTGTGCATAGTGATGGGAACTGTCAGAGGATACAGCAGATATAGATTGGTTGGAGACTTGGGCAGAGAGATGGCAGATGGAGTTTAATCCGGACAAATGTGAGGTAATGCATTTTGGAAGGTCTAATGCAGGTAGGGAAGATACAGTGAATGGTAGAACCCTCAAGAGTATTGACAGGCAGAGGGATCTGGGTATACAGGTCCACAGGTACACTATTGAACAATTTAGTGTTCAATTCTAGTCACCACACTACCATAAGGATGTGGAGGCTTTGGAGAGGGCAGAGAAGAGGTTTACCAGGATGGTGCCTGGTATGAAAGGCATTAGCTATGAGGTGACGTTGGATAAACTCATTTTTTCTCAGTTGAACGACAGAGGTTGAAGGGAGACCTGATAGAGATCTACAAAATTATGAGGGCCATAGACAGAGTGGATAGTCAGAGGCTTTTCCCCAGGGTAGAGGTGTCAATTACTAGGGGGCATAGGTTTAAGGTGCAAGGGGCAAGGTTTAGAGGAGATGTACGAGGGAAGTTTTTACACAGAGGGTAGTGGGTGCCTGGAACTCGCTGCCGGAGGAGGTGGTGGAAGCAGGGACGATAGTGACGTTTAAAGGGCATCTTGACAAATACATGAATAGGATGGGAACAGAGGGATACGGGCCCTGGAAGTGTAGAAGATTTTAGGTTAGACAGGCAGCATGGTCGGTACAGGATTGGAGGGCCGAAGGGCCTGTTCCTGTGCTTTACTTTTATTTGTTCTTTGTAAGAGGCAATTTAGCAAGGCCAATCCACCTAACCTGCGCATCTTGTAGATGGTACACATGTCTGCCACTGTTCGTTGGCGATAGAGGGATTGAATGTGAGTGGAGGGGTAGTAACCAAGCGGACTGCTTTATCCTGGATGGTGTTGAGCTTCTTGAGTGTTGTTGGAGCTACGCTCACCCAGGCAAGTGGAGAGTATCCCATCATGCTCCTGACTTGTGCTTTTAGATGGTGGACAGGATTTGGGAGGTCAGGAGGTGAGTTACTCGCTGCAGGATTTCTAGCCTTAAACAGCTCAATAAAATCGCCCATTATCATTTACAGTCAACCCTATAATTTGGCAGCACAGAGCATTGGTGAGCCCCTTGCTCTCTTGCCCCCTCTACTGGAACATTGACTCAGGCGCTGATTGATAGAAAAATAAGCAAAGCGACTACACAATGAAATCAAGAGGCAGATGTGAAGGATGTCAGCACTTCAAATCCCCTGACCCTCACAAATCCGCCATCATTTAACCCTTCCCCCGCAACCCCTTCTCAAATCTCCAATCCCAATATCTGTCCAGCCTTTGGTATCAGTTGTGTGTGAGCACTGATCTCCGTACAATCGATACAGGGAAGGGTTTCACTTTCAGCAGGATTCCAGGCTGTGCGTGGAGGGCCGGCTGATCTACATCCTTCGCTGGCAGGAACTGGAAATTCTTCAGGAGATAAGCCATGAAAATGAAGAGCTCGACCCGAGCTATTGGTTCACCGAGACAGGTCCTGGCCCCAGCCCCGAAAGAGATGATGCTCTGCATGTTCTGCTCGCCATCAGCTGCCTCCAAGAAACGTTCTGCAATCAAACGCATCAACCCTCAGTTGTCAGATTCAATTTTAATCCAAACTGGGTCTGAAATCTGCTGGGTCAGTCCCAATCCAGTTATCATTGCTGATTACCTGGTCTGAAATGTGCCGGGTCTGCCCATTTCCTTCCATCTTGATGTGCTCCAAACAGGTTGGTGATGACATTGGTTCCCTTTTGAACAAAATAACCTGCAACACTTCAGAGGGGGGGGAAAAACACTCGTTAAACCGATCTTGACAAAGATTCCCTACTGTAGTGATCCTTACTTGAGTGTGTACAGAAGGGGCTGATGGGTAATGGAAAGACCACCAGGGGGCAGCACGGCCATGTATAAAAGTGACGCCGTGCTGCCCCCTGGTGGTCTTTCCATTACCCATCAGCCCCTTCTGTATACACTCAACCGACCCGAGCTATTGGTTCACCAAGACTCACTTTGGCTGATGTGACTGTGAGGGGAACAGGAACGGAAATTTAGCTCAGGGTTGCTAGTGTGGTCAGGCCTAGTTGCAGAGCATAGAAAAGTTGTAACCTCATTTACAAGTGCAGTTCTTTAAGTAAGAGCTCATGCAGTTATTTAAGTTGTTTTCCTCAATAAACCTACCATCAAACTTCTGGACGACTTCTAGCCTTCTTTCCAGAGTGTCTACTGTAACTGAGTTACAGGTAACAAAACACCTACCACTAAAAAAGAAAAACCTTTGTGTTAGCAAAGTCCATCTCCTGGACTGCTTTCCATTGCCTGAAGGAATCGGACAAGAATTTTCCAGACTATTCTTTGTCTTATTGGCCCAGGGTTTTGTTTTCCCCACCGTGGAGATTGCATGGCTGTGTTGGGGGTGTGAGGGTGGGGGTAGGACGGAATAGGGGGAAGGGTAGGAAGTGTCTAGTTCTGGTGCTTTGACCATCACAGGGTGTTGGAGTCTTCATTGACCAACTGGTTTGCCTTGCCCATTAATTCCGCAGGCTTGTACCCCAGCAAGGCCCGGGTGTGACGCTAACCCATTCCATCACCAGCGGCCTACTTCCAGTTCCATCACGTTGCCCATTTGTGCCCCTGCCACAGCTGAAGCTCACCTCCCCCCCACCTTTGTTACATAGAACATAGAACATAGAACAGTACAGCACAGAACAGGCCCTTCGGCCCTCGATGTTGTGCCGAGCAATGATCATCCTACTCAAACCCACGTATCCACCCTATACCCGTAACCCAACAACCCCCCCCTCCCCCTTAACCTTACTTTTTAGGACACTACGGGCAATTTAGCATGGCCAATCCACCTAACCCGCACATCTTTGGACTGTGGGAGGAAACCGGAGCACCCGGAGGAAACCCACACACACACGGGGAGGACGTGCAGACTCCGCACAGACAGTGACCCAGCCGGGAATCGAACCTGGGATCCTGGAGCTGTGAAGCATTTATGCTAACCACCATGCTACCGTGCTGCCCAAAAACAGGGCTTGTCCGGGATTTGAACCCAGGACCTCTCGCCTTTTCCCGCAAAAAATAAAAGTCCCTAAGCGAGAATCATACCCCTAGGTTACCTCCGGGTTGCTAACTTAATAATGGATATTTCTGTTCAACGTCAAGTGAGGAAGGGATGAGCTAAACTGCACGATCTTTACATCGAATCCCAACCAGCCCCATGGGGCGAGGGGGGCAGGAAGCTGAGGTGACCCCGGGAAATGACCTCCGGACGCAGCAGGAAATGGCCGGGATGTGGGATCCACCTCTTGTCGCAGGTTGCACGGTGCGGCAAGGAGAGGGGAACCACCGGTCTGAGCCGCAGAACCTCGGCGATGGTGGCAGACAGAAGGGGCAGATTCTTCCTCTCAGCGTAGGTGGGATAACGCCCTTCTCCGACCAGGTTGCACATCTCACCGTAAATGCGGTCCTGAATCTGAAAAAGACCAAAGTGGGTGTCAAAAACAGTTGTGTCACTTGCTGCTGCCATTCACTCTGACCTCCCCCCCCCCACCCCCTGATGGGTGGGATTTTCCAGCCATTCCCATCAGCGGGATACATAGAACATACAGTGCAGAAGGAGGCCATTCGACCCATCGAGTGTGCACCGACCCACTTGAGCCCTCACTTCCACCCTATCCCCGTAACCCAATAACCCCTCCTAACCTTTTTTTGGTCACTGAGGGCAATTTAGCCTGGCCAATCCACCTAACCCGCACATCTTTGGACTGTGGGAGGAAACCGGAGCACCCGGAGGAAACCCACGCACACACGGGGAGAACGTGCAGACTCCGCACAGCCAGTGACCCAACGGGGAATCGAACCTGGGTCCCTGGAGCTGTGAAGCCACAGTGCTAGCCACTTGTGCTACCGTGCTGCCCATTAAATGCCCATTAGAACATAGAACATTACAGCGCAGTACGGGCCCTGCGGCCCTCGATGTTGCGCCGACCTGTGAAACCATCTGAAGCCTATCTGACCTACACTATTCCATTTTCATCCATATGTCTATCCAGTGACCACTTAAATGCCCTTAAATTAGGATCTTCCCATCCTGCCGATGGCAACCCTGACAGCGTGGTTTCCCCGGTAACGGAGGGTGTAGGAAACCCCATTGACAGTGGTGGAACCGGAATATCCCACTAACGGTGGACTACTCCCAGGAAATCCCGCCCAATGTCTCCCATCGGCCACCCGGCCCTCCTCACCACTGAAGGTTTGCGGTGGAGGTGGAGCCGACCTCTCTGGTAACAGTAGTGGTGAAGTTGTGCTACAGTCCGGGTTGCTGCGGCAACCTGTACTTTAACAAGGCTCCAGGCTACGACATGCAGGTAAGAGGCTGTAATGAACGTTCCATCACATGGCTGCCCAAGAATCTCTCACACTCTTACCACCTGCCATTATCATATGTTTGAAGGATTTTGCAGGATGATTCTCAACCTGTTTGGTCACCAATAGTGCAGAAGGCCATTCGGCCCACAAGTCTGCACCAACCCTCTGAAAGAGCACCCTACCTAGGCCGACTCCCCGCTCTATCACCGTAACCCATAACTCCACCCAACCTGCACATCTTTGGGCGCTAAGGGGCAATTTACCATGGCCAATTTACCGAACCTGCACATCTTTAGACAGTGGGAGGAAACCAGAGCACCCGGAGGAAACCCACGCACACACGGAGAGATCGTGCAGACCCCATCACATTATGAAGCCACCTTCACCGCCCATCAGGTCCTGGAGAGAGACTCGAAACCAGAGCTCGTAACTCAGAAGAAAGGAAAATGCCCACAGTGCGCCCCAAGAGCTCCTCAAACAGGTCCACAATGGCCATGTGGATATGTTCCTCAGTCACCTCGCCCACTTCGGCAGTGTCTTCCCTCTGAGCTACAATCCTCCAGGCTAGGCAACACCCTTGTACATCTTCTCTTCGCCCCATCTAGCAGAATCATGGCTTCCTGCAAAGTGGTGAGCCAGCACTGTCCCCTTTTGCCGTGCTCAAACTAATGTCTTCACCGTTTTTTAAATTCACCCCCAAAACGGTAAGAAATGGCCTCAGATTACCTCAGATGTCACGGATTACCAAGTTGAATGCTGGGACAGACATGTTTTTGGCCGCAGGGAATGATGGGATGTGGGGAGTGGGCAGGAAAATGGAGTTGAAGCCACAAGGTCAGGTACAATCGTATTGAATGGCAGAGCAAACTCGATGGGCCAATTGGTCCATCGCTGCTTCTATATTTGTGTTCTTGCTTTCAAAGACTGAGCGTAGTGAGGTTTTCAGAGGACCATTGGAAACAGGAGAACATTAATCCCTCATCTCTGAGTTGGCATTTGTCTTTGTTACTACTGCAATACAGTCGGCATATTTTACACTCCCCGAGGGGCAGCAAGGTGGCACAGTGGGTTAGGACTGTAGTCTCACGGCGCCAAGGTCCCAGGTTCGATCCTGGCTCTGGGTCACTGTCTGTGTGGAATTTGCTTATTCTGCCCGTGTTTGCGTGGGTTTCACCCCCACACCCCAAAAAATGTGCAGGCTAGGTGGATTGGCTATACTAAATTGCCCCTGAATTGGAAACAATGAGTTAGGTATTCTAAATTTTAAAAAATATATATTTTACACTCCCCCAGGTTCTGAGGCAGCGGGAGAGCGAGTGTAAAATTTCAAGGGCAGGGTTTTCCCCAGTATTCTGCTGACCCCAACCCAGGGGCAATGTCACGATGGGTCGGTCAGAGCCTCGGGTGGGAAACCCGCCCTTTCACCTCTTTTAATAATAATAATCACTTATTATCACAAGTCGGCTTCAAATGAAGTGACTGTGGAAAGCCCCTAGTCGCCACATTCCGGCGCCTGTTCGGGGAGGCTGATATGGGAATTGAACCCGCGCTGCTTGCATTGTTCTGCATTACAGGTCAGCTGTTTAGCCCACTGTGCCAAACCCAACCTCATTTTTCAGGCTGGTGGCCACGAGTCAGAGGGGAGTGGGAACCCAAAAAAGAAACAATTCTCCAACTCGGGCAGGACGTGTGGGGTGCGGGGGCAGTGCCTAAAATCTGAAGACTACGTCAGATTTGGAGCCCTCTCCTCTCCAGGAACTGGGAGCTCTGGCCCTTCCTTACCGCCAGCCCAGTCTAACCCCCGATGCCATGATCCCCCCCCCCCCCCCCCCCATTCTAACCCTCAAGGCCATCTCCTGCTCCCTCCAACCCCTGAGATCCCAGGAACCTACCTTGCGACTTAGTGGTTTAGCTCACTTGGCTAAATCGCTGGCTTTTAAAGCAGACCAAGCAGGCCAGCAGCACGGTTCGATTCCCATACCAGCCTCCCCGGACAGGTGCCGGAATGTGGCAACTAGGGGCTTTTCACAGTAACTTCATTGAAGCCTACTCGTGACAATAAGCGATTTTCATTTTCATTTCGGGCAGCACGGTAGCATGGTGGTTAGCATAAATGCTTCACAGCTCCAGGGTCCCAGGTTCGATTCCCGGCTGATTCACTGTCTGTGCGGAGTCTGCACGTCCTCCCCGTGTGTGCGTGGGTTTCCTCCGGGTGCTCCAGTTTCCTCCCACAGTCCAAAGATGTGCGGGTTAGGTGGATTGGCCATGCTAAATTGCCCGTAGTGTCCTAAAAAAGTAAGGTTAAGGGGGGGGTTGTATGGTATAGGGTGGATACGTGGGTTTGAGTAGGGTGATCATTGCTCGGCACAACATCGAGGGCCGAAGGGCCTGTTCTGTGCTATACTGTTCTATTTCATTTCCAGGCAGAGCATTGCAGTACCTCTTCCAGCCACTGCAGTGCTGTGCCTGGACAGGCTGGAGAGCTGCTGCCCAAACTGATGGGATGACCACACTTCCAAGGACAGACAGGAGACCTGCCCTCTGTCAATCAGATTTCAAATGACCGTGAAACGGCAATGGGCTTCCGAGAGTCGGCAGGAGCACATTACATGCCGACTCTCAGGATGGCGAGCGCCAATCCCGAAATTCCGCCTGGAAGTGCCAAGTTGCCCACTTGAATGAAGGAACAGAGGGGCTGCAGGAAACGAGGCAGCTGGTTTTGAACAGGGGCCACGTCCAGTTGTTGAGCTCTCACTCACCTCAGGCCTCTGAACCAGGAGGGCGATCGCCCAGCCCAGAGTGGAAGATGTTGTTTCAGTTCCTCCCACAAAGAGGTCCACAATGGCCATGTGGATATGTTCCTCAGTGACCTCGCCCACTTCGGCAGTGTCTTCCTCCTGGTCCCAGAAATACTTCATCAGTGCATCCGTGGTATCGCGGACCTTCCCCTTCTGAAATGTCTCCTACAACACAAAACTCCAAATGTTACTCCTCCACCCTTCCCTCAATCCATCTGCTGCCAAAACCCACAAACAGAACTTTCCCATCTCTAGATATGAATATTCCACCATTCCCCTGGGAATCTTCAACCCTCCGGAAGCTTCAACCCATCCAAAACTCGATTGCTCCTGTATCCTATTTTGCAGTGAATCCCACTGACAGATCACCCTCAGTGTTTGGTGATGGGTCCCAACAGCCACTTCATTTTCAAATTCTCTTCCTTGTTTTCCAACAAGCCTTGCTCCTCCTGATCTCAGTAACCACCTCCAACCCTACAATCCTCCAAGGTCCCTGCACTCCTCCAATTCCAGACCCTCCTCTATCTTTTGTTTTAATCTCCTCCATCAGGGGCAGGAATGTCGCCTGGCCCCGTGATTCAGGAATTCCCTCCCTGAACCTCTCTCTCTCCTGATTGTATTTTTCACACGGGACTCAGATGAGTGTTAAACATTCTGCGGCGAATATTTCAAGGAACGGCAGGGTGGCTTCCCCCAGACTCCCCACCCCAGTTTAAATCCCTCAACCAATATCTCTAACAAAGAACAGATTATCTGTGTTTCCTGACCATTTCCTTGGACTCTCAAGTATTTTGGGGACAGGTGAATGGTGTCATCTGTCTTACTGTGACCCAAAGTCAAATTTTGCTTTGCAATCCCTCCTGTGAAGTTCATCAGGATTTTTTACTCTGTTAAAGGTGCTACAGAAATGCAAAGAATTCTTACCTCATGTGCTGACTCAGAAAGGCACTGAAAAAAACCCTCTACTTTCCTTCCCTCTTAGACATAGACATAGAACAGTACAGCACAGAACAGGCCCTTCGGCCCTCGATGTTGTGCCGAGCAATGATCACCTTACTCAAACCCACGTATCCACCCTATACCCGTAACCCAACAACCCCCCCTTTAACCTTACTTTTTAGGACACTACGGGCAATTTAGCATGGCCAATCCACCTAACCCGCACATCTTTGGACTGTGGGAGGAAACCGGAGCACCCGGAGGAAACCCACACACACGGGGAGGATGTGCAGACTCCACACAGACAGTGACCCAGCCGGGAATCGAACCTGGGACCCTGGAGCTGTGAAGCATTTATGCTAACCACCATGCTACCCCTCTTCTATTACTCTTGACTGTAATTTATTTTAAATTAATTTATGGGATGTGGGTTGCGTGGGCTGGGCCAGCATTTATTACCCGTCTGTAATTGCCCTGGAAGTGAGTGGTTTGTTGGCCCATTTCAGAGGGCATTTGACAGTCATCCACATTACTGTGGATCTGAAGTTACATGTACGGCAGAACAGGTAAGGACTTCCGATTTCCTTCCCTAAAGGACATTGGTTTCACGGTCATCATTGCACTTTCAATTCCAGATTTGTATCCCATCTGCTATGGTGGGATTTGAACCTGGGACCCTAGTGCATTACCTTGGGTCTCTGGGTTACTAGCCCAGTGACAATACCACTATGCCACCACCTCCCCAATAACGCTTTACAAGGTTACGGGACAGTCAGACATAGCTACAGCTCCTCTCCAAGGTACTTCTTACTCATCATCTCCCAGTGAGTGACATCACAATGACATAGCTCCATACGCACATGCTCAGTAACTGCTGTTCGAGTTAACCCTTTACTCTACACTGGATAATGGGGGAAAGGTGCCCTGCTCATCTTGTGCCTCACACATCCCTTTGAGCAAACTGGTTATGGGCTTGAATATCAGCCAGGACCAAGGCTTCCCAAATTATGGTTTAAGCTGCCCTGTGGGGTTGCATGATGGGATTTTGGGAGTCGCGAGCTCAGAGACAGCGATGGCTGTGCTGATTTCTGACAGCTGATTAAATCCTCACATTCTCTTTCCTTAATGAACTGAGGCCTGATCACTGCTGCCAATAAAGATACGCATCCAGCTAAACCCCCTCCCTACCGCAATCAACTCCTGTACACCCTCAACAGCAGAAACCTCCCCCCACCAGCCCCATATCCTGTAAACTGCACCTATCCCCCCATAGTTTTCATTCTGCAGTCACACGAAGACTGAGTGAGGCATTAAAATGGGGTGATGGTGGTGGAAACGGTTTGGGAAGTACTGATCCAGACTTACACTCCCAATGCAGTACTGAGGGAGTGCAGGGTTGCCTTTTGGATGGAAGGCTGAACTGAGGCCTCCTCTTCTCTCACAGGAGGACGTAAAGATCCCATGTAGCCACCACTTTGAAGAAAGGTATAGGGAGAGTAGGGAAGATCTCCTCAGTGTCCCAGCCAATATTTATCCCTCAATCAACATCATTAACACAATATGGTCATTACTACGTGTATATTTGTGAGAATCTGCTGTATGCAGTTTAATTCTGGCATCTCCTAATATTACAACAGTCGCAACACTTCAAAAGGTCCTCCATGTTTCGAAGATGCAGTGCTTACAGACATGGGAGAATTTTCTGTACACAAGCAAATATTTCTTTCATGCCTTCAAATAGACTGGCAAAGTGTGCCCATCTTGTTGAAGTGAAGACAAAGTGACAGTAAGAAATTCTGCCGCCATGTCTTGATTTCTGGAGACTAGAGAATTGTTTTTGTTTATTCGTTCATGAGACCGGGACAACTCAGGATGTACCAGCATTTAGTGCCCAACCCTAATTGCCCTTCAGGGGCAGTTGAGGGTCAACCACATTGCTGTGGGTCTAAAGTCCCATGTAGGCCAGACCAGGTAAGGATAGAAGATTTCCTTCCCTAAAGGACATTAGTGAACCAGTGGGATTTTTTGTGACATTGGTTTCATGGTCACCATTAGAATTTTATTAAATACAAATTGTGCCGTAATGGGAGTTGAACCTGGGACCCCAGCGCATTACCTTGAGGTTCACACTAATGTTACACAAGGTTACAGGACAGTCAGGCATAGCTACAGCGTCTTACTCATCGTCACCCAGTGATGACATCATGATGGCATAGCTCCACACGCACATGCTCAGTAGCTATTGCTCTAGTTACCTGCTGATGGTTGTTGAACGATGCTCACTCACCTTGTGCCTCTCAATCTGCCGGCGGACAAAGGTATCTCGTTTCTCCACTGCCTTTTGAAATTCCTTCCAGGCGGAATTGGGAAAATGCTAATGATAATAACGGAGCGGGAGGGGGGGGGAATAAAAACGTTCCGTCCATGAATGTGTGGTGTCATTCGCAAACAGCCAATAAATGGGAACTAACATGGATACATTTTGACAATCGACTGACAATGTTAAACCGATCCAAATGTTACTCTGAACCAGCCATATACTACCCACCGTGTCCTCGATACGGTGATGCTCCACAGTGTGAGGTGTGGTCATTTGGAATGGCCCAATAAAGTCGGACACTTAACATTTAAATATTGGACATTTTGCATCAAGTCACAGCGAGCTTCAACAAACAGCCTGATGGGAATTCGAACTTGGCCACTGAAACTCAAACAAGCTGACAGGGCATGTCTGGACCTGACCTGTCACTCACTCATCAGGAGACCATGGGTTGTATTGGTATGCACTGATTTGTTTTGAGTTATCCCGGTCAAACCAGACTTTCTGGCACCGAGGGCAATAGGTTATGTGCAAGCAGCACCACCAGAGATGATGGCGGCCCTGGTAACCTGTCAAGTGGTCATCATGTAATCCATTGGGTGTTGGGATCCCTTTCCTGAGCCCTCATTGGCCAAAAGCCAGAGAAGTTTCTGGAAAGGCGAGGGGAGGGGTCTAAGAATCAATCACGCAGACCTCCCACCAGCAAAGACTCCGCACATAGGCAATCGAGACATATGATCAGCGGCGGAAGGAAGCAGCGTGCAGCATGCAAGGAAGCACCTTCCAACGAAGAAAGACCCTGAGGAAATTGGGACTCAGAGAATATGGGTAGTATAACAAATCTTTTTTTTTTATCATAGAATTTGCAGTGTAGAAGGAGGCCATTCGGCCCATCGAGTCTTCACCAGCTCTTGGAAAGAGCACCCTACCCAAGGTCAACACCTCCACCCTATCCCCATAACCCAGTAACCCCACCCAACACTAAGGGCAATTTTGGACACTAAGGGCAATTTATCATGACCAATCCACCTAACCTGCACATCTTTGGACTGTGGGAGGAAACCGGAGCACCCGGAGGAAACCCACGCACGCACGGGGAGGATGTGCAGACTCCGCACAGACAGTGACCCAAGCCGGAATCGAACCTGGGACCCTGGAGCTGAAGCAATTGTGCTATCCACAATGCTCCAGCCTGCCCTATCTTGGGGATCTTTAGTTTATGGTTTTGGGTTAATTTAAGGGTAAATATTGTTGTTGTTGAATAAAATTGGTTTGACTTTATGCTTGTGTTGTTCTTTGTTCTCCTGACTAACAAAGACAACTAGGTAAAACGTTGAAGAAAATGCTGGTCATAATATCAGAGATTTTACAGATACATCAGTAGCAGAGCACCCTGAGGTGGAGATAGTGACTACCAGGTGGAATTCTCAGGTGTCTTACCTGCAGTATGGGAAACATGTCCAGAAGACTGATTGAGGGCGACCCCCAGAGACTGACCAGCTCCACCAGGCAGTCATGTATATCCTGGAGCTCAGGATCGTTCTTCTCATACTGAAACCAGTCAAACAGTGGAATACGTAATGTAGCACAGAGCACAATTCACCCACTGTGTGTGTGTGTGTCGACATTGACCCTGTGTGTGTGTGTGTGTGTGTGCGTGTGTCAACATTGACCCTGTCTGGGTGATCCATTGATCAACATTGACCCTGTCTAGGTGATCCATTGATCAACATTGACCCAGTCTAGGTGATCCATTGATCAACATTGACCCTGTCTAGGTGATCCATTGATCAACATTGACCCTGTCTAGGTGATCCATTGATCAACATTGACCCTGTCTAGGTGATCCATTGATCAACATTGACCCTGTCTAGGTGATCCATTGATCAACATTGACCCTGTCTAGGTGATCCATTGATCAACATTGACCCTGTCTAGGTGATCCATTGATCAACATTGGCCCTGTGTAGGTGATCCATTGATCAACATTGACCCTGTCTAGGTGATCCGTTGATCAACATTGCTCCTGTCTAGGTGATCCATTGATCAACATTGACCCTGTCTAGGTGATCCATTGATCAACATTGACCCTGTCTAGGTGATCCACTGATCAACATTGACCCTGTGAGTGATCCATTGATCAACATTGACCCTGTCTAGGAGATCCATTGATCAACATTGACCCTGTCTAGGTGATCCATTGATCAACATTGACCCTGTCGAGGTGATCCATTGATCAACATTGACCCCGTGAGTGATCCACTGATCAAGGGAAAAGTGAAGCTGAGGGAGAGGATAGGCGATAATCGTACTAAGTGGCAGAGATGTCTCTCGGAGCCAAACTGCCTTCTCCAGTTCCTATTTCTTCACACCAAACCTTTTGATGTGTGGTTGCCGAGTGTCCACATTGCAGACATGGACGGTTGGCTGCCACAGCACTTGCTGACCTCTCAACCTCTGACCTGCAGGTGAGAAGCAGAGACTCCAGCTGGTGGGCGAGTGCAAGTGGGAGAGGCGGGTTACCATGGTAACCAGCACCAGGGATCACTGGGGACAGTTACTGTCATCCCGCTCTCGCCTTCAGGGACAGCCCAGCCAAGTGAGCAACAGTGATAAGAGAAGGTAACAGGCAACATTTACTGAAACAGCAATAAAATGATGAGAGGATCCTTGTGAACATTTACCTTTGTACCAAAAGTGAGGGAGGAGATGACATTACAGGTGGACATGGAGAAATCTCTTGTTGTATCCACTGGCGTCCCCACATAGCTCTGGAATGTCTAAAGGGAATGATAAAGAGAGACGGATTATTGTAAGAAAGTTCTCTCCCCATTTTGGTCAAATGTATATCAGGCCACCTCAGGTGGATTCGGCCTACTCCATCCACCCAGTTCGGACTGTACCTCACACAGTTTCCGAGCCTCTCGCTCCACCAAGGGTTCCAGCGCCATGCTCCGACTTCGCTGAATCGCACCGTGCACCAATTTCTTCTGGATCTTCCAGGCGCTGGTGTAATCTCCCAGGGCCAGGTCCTTCCCGCCAAAGGAGATGAAGTTTCCTGCAGGGAACAGTGACAGGTTAAGACAATTAAGCCAGCGAGGGCAGGGCAGAGACCCAAACCCGGCCTGTAACACACCTGAGCATCCTTTCCCAAGTCAGCGGGACTGAATATTGGGCTGGGCCTGTCGGACCAATCATGGCCCTGAAGGAGGCCATTCGGCCCATCAAGTCTGTGTCAGCTTTCCTTAGAGCAAGCCAGTCAGTTCCATTTGCCCCTCCACTCTATCCCTGTAGACTCCTGAGTTTATTTCTCTCAAGTCCCCATTCACATCGCTTTCAAAATCATTGATCATCTCCCCCGTGCACCACCCTGGTGGGCAGCAAGTCTCAGGTCATGAGCACTGGCTGTTTCTTCACATCCCCATCTCTTCCCAAAACCTTAATTTGGAGTTCCCCAGGGGCAGCACGGTGGTTAGCACTGCTGCCTCACGGCGCCGAGGTCCCAGGTTCGATCCCGGCTCTGGGTGACTGTCCGTGTGGAGTTTGCACATTCTCCCTGTGTCTGCGTGGGCTTCACCCCCACAACCCAAAGATGTGCAGGGTAGGTGGATTGGCCATGCTAAGTTGCCCCTTAATTGGAAAAAATGAATTGGGTACTCTAAAAAAAATTTTTTAATTCTGAGTTCCCCAATCCTTATGCCAACAATGGGAGAAGCTCCATTCAAACCCTCAAACCTGTTCCACCATTTAATTAGATGATGGCTGATATAATGATGGACACTTTTGTTTCCTCTGTCTTCACCCTCTCCCTTGTTCTACCCTTCACTTCTTTTGCCTTTATCTCCGTGTTTCTTCGGTTTCTCTGCTTCTCATCCTGTGTCGGACCTGTGGTGAAACCATTGAAAATGGGCGTCAGGTCTGTGTCATTCCGTCACTCCCTCTCCTCCCTTGGGCCAGCTACAGCAGGGAGAATCAGGAGGCGATTGCAGGGATTTTATTCGAATCATTAAGACATTCCTGTCAAACACCATCAACATCCTGGGAGTTACCATTGACCAGAAACTGAACTGGACTAGCCATATTAATCCTGTGGCTACAAGAACAGGTCAAAGGTTGGGAATCCTGCAGAGAGTAACTCACCTCTTGACTCCCCAAAGCCTGTTCACCAATTATAAGCCACAATGAGAAGTCTCAAAACACCAGGTTAAAGTCCAACAGGTTTGTTTTGAATCCCTAGCTTTCAGAGCACTGCCCCTTCCTCAGGTGAATGAAGAGGTGGATTCCAGAAACATTTATATGGACAAAGTCAAAGATGCAAGACAATACTTTGAATGCGAGTCTTTGCAGGTAATTAAGTCCTTACAGGTCCAGACGGAGCAGGTTAAAGAGGTGTGAATTGTCTCAAGCCAGGACAGTTGGTAGGATTTCACAAGCCCAGGCCAGATGGTGGGGGGGTGAATGTAATGCGACATGAATCCAAGGTCCCGGTTGAGGCCGCACTCATGTGTGAGGAACTTGGCTATCAGTTTCTGCTCTGCGATTCTGCGTTATCGCGCGTCCTGAAGGCCGCCTTGGAGAACGCTTACCCGGAGATAGGAGGCTGAATGCCCTTGACTGCTGAAGTGTTCCCCGACTGGAAGGGAACATTCCTTTTTTAAAATAAATTTAAAGTACCCAGTTCATTTTTTTCCAATTATGGGGCAATTTAGCGTGGCCAATCCACCTACCCTGCACATCTTTGGATTGTGGGGGCGAAACCCACGCAAACACGGGGAGAATGTGCAAACGCCACACGGACAGTGACCCAGAGCCGGGATCGAACCTGGGACCTCAGCGCCGTGAGGCAGCAGGGCTAACCCACTGCGACACCGTGCTGTCCTGGAAGGGAACATTCCTGCCTGGGTGATTGTCACGGGATGTCCGTTCATCGGTTGTCGCAGCGTCTGCATGGTCTCGCCAATGTACCACGCTTCGGGACATCCTTTCCTGCAGCGTATGAGGTATAAGGCACAATACGCATTACCCGGAGTGTAATGGATACTCTCCACTTGAGTGCTGCCCCAATAACACTCAAGAAGCTCGACACTGTCCAGGACAAAGCAGCCCCGCTTGATTGCTCCTCCTTCCACAAACATTCAAACCCTCCACCACCGACAAACAGTGTCAGCCGTGTGTACCATCTACACGATGTAACTCACCAAGGTTCCTGAGGCAGCACCTTCCAAACCCACGACCACCACAACCATCCACCAGGAGAAGGGTAGCTGGTGTGAACGAGTGGCAAGAGGAGAAACAGAAGAGGGAAAGAGGGAGGAAACGAGTCTCGTACCTATAAATGTCTGAGGCCGTCCTGCAAGGTCTGATGGTCCCTTTACCAGTGCCTCTTTGATCAGCTCCGTACTGTTTAGCACCACGATTTCTGGAAGCAAGTGAAAGGTTTTGGACTTTTCAATATGAATTTTAACAAAGTACTTCCAGCAGAGACGCAGGCCATTCTCCCAACTGCCCCCATGCTGGTGTTGCTGCCTATAACCCGGCCTATTTCCTCTCTGCCTATTAACATCTCCTTCAAATCCTCTTTCACTCTCTCTCTCTCTCGTGTATCTACCCAGCTTTCCCTCAAATACATCCGGACTATTTACCTCAACGCTCCCTGTGGGAGCGAGTTCCACCTTCTCACAGCTCTGTGGGTAAATAAACTCACCCCCCCCCCCCCCCCCCTCTGCCCCCCACCCCCCATATTGCTGGTTGGATTCATTTGTGACTATCTTTCAGTGACATTCATAATACGGAGATCAGCGCTGTGCACAGTGCAAAGCTTGGCTCCGAGGAACTGGTTAAAGCATAAAGAGAGGGAATATATCATAGAATTCAGAAAAAAACCTAGACCCTGCTCTTGTTGATTCAAAGATTCCTGGTAAAGGAATTATTTAAACAAAGATAAACTACTTACCTTCATACTGACAATGAGTACACTGCTGTGTAGGTCACACGCACTTACACACACACATACATAAACACACATACATGTACTCAAACACATACACACACAAAAACACACAAACACATGCACAAATACACATACATGCACAAGCACACGCACAAACACATCCACAAACATACACACAAGCACTCTTGCATTCACAAAGACAGGTACAAACATGCACATGCTCGCACAATACACGAAAAAAGACCATGCACAAAGACACATGCACACACAAACACATGCACAAACACACACAAGTACACAACAAACGCATGCAAAAATACACATACATGCACAAGCACGCAAAACACACACAAACACACGCACAAGCACATGCACAAAACATGCACAAACATGCACACACACGCACACACAAACACATGCACACACACGCACACACAAACACATGCACAAACACGTACACGCACAAGCACACAAACACACACATGCGCAAACTCACATGCACAAGGACACATAAACACACACAAAAACACACACACAAACACGCACAAACACATGCACAAATACACACAAACACATACATACAAACACACGCACAAACACAGATTCACAAACACACATGCGCGCACACGCAAACACACACACACATGCGCAAACACACGTGCACAAACACGCACAAGCACACAAATGTTGACACATACATGCACAAACATACACACGCAAACGCACATACTCATATGAGCACACATGCACAAACACACATATACACACACACACATTACTATTAATGTTCATATTCTAACCTGGTTACTGCCCCAGTCTCTCTATCATTCGTTCTGCCTGCAGCTACCTCAGTATTAGTAGCATTTCCCCCGTGTTAATCCTCTCAGATTTCCCACCTTGTTTCCATGTCCGCAGCCTATAGATTGGCCCAAATCTCTTGGCCAATTTGGTGAGGTGGATGTGGAGGTTTTGCTGCCTCAGGTCCTGAAGGTTTCCAATGAGCGGCAGTAAAGGTGGGCCGGGGAGCTCCTGTCCGCTGCGTTGCTTCTGGAACCTTTCACGCCCCCAGAGCTTTAGGGCTATGAAGAGAGAGATTAAGCTGAGTAGGAATATGATTATCATGTTGAGGGTTTCTCAGCCCTCGCTGGTGTGAAATGCTGCGACTGATGGAGCGATACCAGTGTCCTTCACATTGATAGGGTCGGCCCACACTGCAGGCTTGGGTCTGATCATTCGGATTAAATACATTCCTGGAGGCTTCACACATGACCTGCCTGTTAGTCAGCGAACACATCCATCATTCCTGAAACGCACCATCCTCCTCCTCAGCCAATTGGAAAACAGAAAGGCTCATGACCCAATCGGATGGAGTTCAGACAAACAGAGTTTTCTTTTCCTCCATTTTCAATATTTTTATATCTGGAAAAGAGAAACGTTTAAAGAAAATGGCGGAAAAAAATGGCTGTGATTTTCCAGATCAGGATCATCCTTTCCCAGAAGATCCTGGCTTTTGTCCCAATGATTGTTTTCTCCAGGGTCACTCAGAACTGTGTCCTCAGGATTGGTGTTAGATTCCCGGAGACTCCAGGCCAATCCTGGAGGGTTGGCAACGTTACCGCTGGCTGAGGGCAGGTACAGAGCAGGATTAGTCCACCTTCCCTCTGTCCTCACAGACCAAAGCCCCATCCATCAGCCTCTCACTCACCCATCCCTCAGCCTCTCACTCACCCATCCCTCAGCCTCTCTCACCCATCCCTCAGCCTCTCACTCACCCATCCCTCAGCCTCTCACTCACCCATCCCTCAGCCTCTCACTCACCCATCCCTCAGCCGCTCACTCACCCATCCCTCAGCCTCTCACTCACCCATCCCTCAGACTCTCACTCACCCATCCCTCAGCCTCTCACTCACCCATCCCTCAGCCTCTCACTCACCCATCCCTCAGCCTCTCACTCACCCATCCCTCAGCCTCTCACTCACCCATCCCTCAGCCCCTCACTCACCCATCCCTCAGCCTCTCACTCACCCATCCCTCAGCCTCTCACTCACCCATCCCTCAGCCTCTCACTCACCCATCCCTCAGCCTCTCACTCCCATCCCTCAGCCTCTCACTCACCCATCCCTCAGCCTCTCACTCACCCATCCCTCAGCCTCTCACTCATCCATCCCTCAGCCTCTCACTCACCCATCCCTCAGCCTCTCACTCACCCATCCCTCAGCCTCTCACTCACCCATCCCTCAGCCTCTCACTCACCCATCCCTCAGCCTCTCACACACCCATCCCTCAGCCTCTCACACACCCATCCCTCAGCCTCTCACTCACCCATCCCTCAGCCTCTCACTCACCCATCCCTCAGCCTCTCACTCACCAATCCCTCAGCCTCTCACTCACCCATCCCTCAGCCTCTCACTCACCCATCCCTCAGCCTCTCACTCACCCATCCCTCAGCCTCTCACTCACCCATCCCTCAGCCTCTCACTCTCCCATCCCTCAGCCTCTCACTCACCCATCCCTCAGCCTCTCACTCACCCATCCCTCAGCCTCTCACTCACCCATCCCTCAGCCTCTCACTCACCCATCCCTCAGCCTCTCACTCACCCATCCCTCAGCCTCTCACTCACCCATCCCTCAGCCTCTCACTCACACATCCCTCAGCCTCTCACTCACCCATCCCTCAGCCTCTCACTCACCCATCCCTCAGCCTCTCACTCACCCATCCCTCAGCCTCTCACTCACCCATCCCTCAGCCTCTCACTCACCCATCCCTCAGCCTCTCACTCAACCATCCCTCAGCCTCTCACTCACCCATCCCTCAGCCTCTCACTCACCCATCCCTCAGCCTCTCACTCACCCATCCCTCAGCCTCTCACTCACCCATCCCTCAGCCTCTCACTCACCCATCCCTCAGCCTCTCACTCACCCATCCCTCAGCCTCTCACTCACCCAACCCTCAGCCTCTCACTCACCAATCCCTCAGCCTCTCACTCACCCATCCCTCAGCCTCTCACTCACCCATCCCTCAGCCTCTCACTCACCCATCCCCAGCCTCTCACTCACCCATCCCTCAGCCTCTCACTCTCCCATCCCTCAGCCTCTCACTCACCCATCCCTCAGCCTCTCACTTACCCATCCCTCAGCCTCTCACTCACCCATCCCTCAGCCTCTCACTCACCCATCCCTCAGCCTCTCACTCACCCATCCCTCAGCCTCTCACTCACCCATCCCTCAGCCTCTCACTCACCCATCCCTCAGCCTCTCACTCACCCATCCCTCAGCCTCTCACTCACCCATCCCTCAGCCTCTCACTCACCCATCCCTCAGCCTCTCACTCATCCATCCCTCAGCCCCTCACTCACCCATCCCTCAGCCTCTCACTCATCCATCCCTCAGCCTCTCACTCACCCATCCCTCAGCCTCTCACTCACCCATCCCTCAGCCTCTCACTCACCCATCCCTCAGCCTCTCACTCACCCATCCCTCAGCCTCTCACTCACCCATCCCTCAGCCTCTCACTCACCCATCCCTCAGCCTCTCACTCACCCATCCCTCAGCCTCTCACTCACCCATCCCTCAGCCTCTCACTCACCCATCCCTCAACCTCTCACTCACCCATCCCTCAGCCTCTCACTCACCCATCCCTCAGCCTCTCACTCACCCATCCCTCAGCCTCTCACTCACCCATCCCTCAGCCTCACTCACTAATCCCTCAGCCTCTCACTCACCCATCCCTCAGCCTCTCAATCACCCATCCCTCAGCCTCTCACTCACCCATCCCTCAGCCTCTCTCACCCATCCCTCAGCCTCTCACTCACCCATCCCTCAGCCTCTCACTCACCCATCCCTCAGCCTCTCACTCACCCATCCCTCAGCCTCTCACTCACCCATCCCTCAGCCTCTCACTCACCCATCCCTCAGCCTCTCACTCACCCATCCCTCAGCCTCTCACTCACCCATCCCTCAGCCTCTCACTCACCCATCCCTCAGCCTCTCACTCACCCATCCCTCAGCCTCTCACTCACCCATCCCTCAGCCTCTCACTCACCCATCCCTCAGCCTCTCACTCACCCATCCCTCAGCCTCTCACTCACCCATCCCTCAGCCTCTCACTCACTAATCCCTCAGCCTCTCACTCACCCATCCCTCAGCCTCTCACTCACCCATCCCTCAGCCTCTCACTCACCCATCCCTCAGCCTCTCTCACCCATCCCGCAGCCTCTCACTCACCCATCCCTCAGCCTCTCACTCACCCATCCCTCAGCCTCTCACTCACCCATCCCTCAGCCTCTCACTCACCCATCCCTCAGCCTCTCACTCACCCATCCCTCAGCCTCTCACTCACCCATCCCTCAGCCTCTCACTGACCCATCCCTCAGCCTCTCACTCTCCCATCCCTCAGCCTCTCACTCACCCACTCACCCATCCCTCAGCCTCTCACTCACCCATCCCTCAGCCTCTCACTCACCCATCCCTCAACCTCTCACTCACCCATCCCTCAGTCTCTCACTCACCCATCCCTCAGCCTCTCACTCACCCATCCCTCAGCCTCTCACTCACCCATCCCTCAGCCTCTCACTCACCCATCCCTCAGCCTCTCACTCACCCATCCCTCAGCCTCTCACTCACCCATCCCTCAGCCTCTCACTCACCCATCCCTCAGCCCCTCACTCACCCATCCCTCAGCCTCTCACTCACCATCCCTCAGCCTCTCACTCACCCATCCCTCAGCCTCTCACTCAACCCATCCCTCAGCCTCTCACTCACCCATCCCTCAGCCTCTCACTCACCCATCCCTCAGCCTCTCACTCACCCATCCCCTCAGCCTCTCACTCACCCACTCACCCATCCCTCAGCCTCTCACTCACCCATCCCTCAGCCTCTCACTCACCCATCCCTCAACCTCTCACTCACCCATCCCTCAGCCTCTCACTCACCCATCCCTCAGTCTCTCACTCACCCATCCCTCAGCCTCTCACTCACCCATCCCTCAGCCTCTCACTCACCCATCCCTCAGCCTCTCACTCACCCATCCCTCAGCCTCTCACTCACCCATCCCTCAGCCTCTCACTCACCCATCCCTCAGCCTCTCACTCACCCATCCCTCAGCCCCTCACTCACCCATCCCTCAGCCTCTCACTCACCCATCCCTCAGCCTCTCACTCACCCATCCCTCAGCCTCTCACTCACCCATCCCTCAGCCTCTCACTCACCCATCCCTCAGCCTCTCACTCACCCATCCCTCAGCCTCTCACTCACCCATCCCTCAGCCTCTCACTCACCCATCCCTCAGCCCTCACTCACCCATCCCTCAGCCTCTCACTCACCCATCCCTCAGCCTCTCACTCACCCATCCCTCAGCCTCTCACTCACCCATCCCTCAGCCTCTCACTCACCAATCCCTCAGCCTCTCACTCACCCATCCCTCAGCCTCTCACTCACCCATCCCTCAGCCTCTCACTCACCCATCCCTCAGCCTCTCTCACCCATCCCTCAGCCTCTCACTCACCCATCCCTCAGCCTCTCACTCACCCATCCCTCAGCCTCTCACTCACCCATCCCTCAGACTCTCACTCACCCATCCCTCAGCCTCTCACTCACCCATCCCTCAGCCTCTCACTCACCCATCCCTCAGCCTCTCACTCACCCATCCCTCAGCCTCTCACTCACCCATCCCTCAGCCTCTCACTCACCCATCCCTCAGCCTCTCACTCACCCATCCCTCAGCCTCTCACACCCATCCCTCAGCCTCTCACTCACCCATCCCTCAGCCTCTCACTCTCCCATCCCTCAGCCTCTCACTCACCCATCCCCTCAGTCTCTCACTCACCCATCCCTCAGCCTCTCACTCACCCATCCTCAGCCTCTCACTCACCCATCCCTCAGCCTCTCACTCACCCATCCCTCAGCCTCTCACTCACCCATCCCTCAGCCTCTCACTCACCCATCCCTCAGCCTCTCACTCACCCATCCCTCAGCCTCTCACTCACCCATCCCTCAGCCTCTCACTCACTAATCCCTCAGCCTCTCACTCACCCATCCCTCAGCCTCTCACTCACCCATCCCTCAGCCTCTCACTCACCCATCCCTCAGCCTCTCACTCACCCATCCCTCAGCCTCTCACTCACCCATCCCTCAGCCTCTCTCACCCATCCCTCAGCCTCTCTCTCACCCATCCCACAGCCTCTCACTCACCCATCCCTCAGCCTCTCACTCACCCATCCCTCAGCCTCTCACTCACCCATCCCTCAGCCTCTCACTCACCCATCCCTCAGCCTCTCACTGACCCATCCCTCAGCCTCTCACTCTCCCATCCCTCAGCCTCTCACTCACCCACTCACCCATCCCTCAGCCTCTCACTCACCCATCCCTCACCCTCTCACTCACCCATCCCTCAACCTCTCACTCACCCATCCCTCAGCCTCTCACTCACCCATCCCTCAGCCTCTCACTCACCCATCCCTCAGCCTCTCACTCACCCATCCCTCAGCCTCTCACTCACCCATCCCTCAGCCTCTCACTCACCCATCCCTCAGCCTCTCACTCACCCATCCCTCAGCCTCTCACTCACCCATTCCTCAGCCTCTCACTCACCCATCCCTCAGCCTCTCACTCACCCATCCCTCAGCCTCTCTCACCCATCCCTCAGCCTCTCACTCACCCATCCCTCAGCCTCTCACTCACCCGTCCCTCAGCCTCTCACTCACCCATCCCTCAGCCTCTCACTCACCCATCCCTCAGCCTCTCACTCACCCATCCCTCAGCCTCTCACTCACCCATCCCTCAGCCTCTCACTCACCCATCCCTCAGCCTCTCACTCACCCATCCCTCAGCCTCTCACACCCATCCCTCAGCCTCTCACTCACCCATCCCTCAGCCTCTCACACACCCATCCCTCAGCCTCTCACTCACCCATCCCTCAGCCTCTCACTCACCCATCCCTCAGCCTCTCACTCACCCATCCCTCAGACTCTCACTCACCCATCCCTCAGCCTCTCACTCACCCATCCCTCAGCCTCTCACTCACCCATCCCTCAGCCTCTCACTCACCCATCCCTCAGCCTCTCACTCACCCATCCCTCAGCCTCTCACTCACCCATCCCTCAGCCTCTCACTCACCCATCCCTCAGCCTCTCACTCACCCATCCCTCAGCCTCTCACTCACCCATCCCTCAGCCTCTCACTCACCCATTCCTCAGCCTCTCACTCACCCATCCCTCAGCCTCTCACTCACCCATCCCTCAGCCTCTCACTCACCCATCCCTCAGCCTCTCACTCACCCATCCCTCAGCCTCTCACTCACCCATCCCTCAGCCTCTCACTCACCCATCCCTCAGCCTCTCACTCACCCATCCCTCAGCCTCTCACTCACCCATCCCTCAGCCTCTCACTCACCCATCCCTCAGCCTCTCACTCACCCATCCCTCAGCCTCTCACTCTCCCATCCCTCAGCCTCTCACTCACCCATCCCTCAGCCTCTCACTCACCCATCCCTCAGCCTCTCACTCACCCATCCCTCAGCCTCTCACTCACCCATCCCTCAGCCTCTCACTCACCCATCCCTCAGCCTCTCACTCACCCATCCCTCAGCCTCTCACTCACCCATCACTCAGCCTCTCACTCACCCATCCCTCAGCCTCGCACTCACCCATCCCTCAGCCTCTCACTCACCCATCCCTCAGCCTCTCACTCACCCATCCCTCAGCCTCTCACTCACCCATCCCTCAGCTTCTCACTCACCCATCCCTCAGCCTCTCACTCACCCATCCCTCAGCCTCTCACTCACCCATCCCTCAGCCTCTCACTCACCCATCCCTCAGCCTCTCACTCACCCATCCCTCAGCCTCTCACTCACCCATCCCTCAGCCTCTCATTCACCCATCCCTCAGCCTCTCACTCACCCATCCCTCAGCCTCTCACTCACCCATCCCTCAGCCTCTCACTCACCCATCCCTCAGCCTCTCACTCACCCATCCCTCAGCCTCTCACTCACCCATCAATCTAAATAACATCTCAACTCCACCCAACTTGCCGTCCAATCAAAACATCATTGTCCACTGAGGCATTCCTGCCCATCCGAATCTGTCCATCCAGAGAGATCCTGATGTTCCCACATTGTAGCGTCCAATCATTTCCTTATTCCTGCCCTTTATTTATTAATTGGAGTCTTTTGGAAAAGAGATAGGGCCATGCCCAAATGCTGCCGGACCCGGACACCATTTAGTCCTAGGCTGGTAGGTGGCACGTAACATTCTCACCTCGCATGTGCCAGTGAATGACCATCTCCAACAAAATGCCCGCTGGATTGGCACCATACTAAACATTCAATCTCTCCAATGCCAATCCACGGTGGCAGCTGTCTACAAGATGCACTGCAGTAACTCACCAAGGATCCTTAGGCAGCACCTTCGATACCCACGACCACTACCATCGAGAAGGACAAGGGCAGCAGATACCTGGGAACCCCACCACCTGGAGATTCCCCTCCAAGTCACTCCCCATCCTGACTGGGAAATATATCGGCTGTTCCTTCACTGTTACTGGGGCAACATCCTGGAACTCCCTCCCTAACAGCACAGTGGGTGTACCTACACCTCAGGGACTGCAGCGGTTCAAGAAGGCAGCTCACCACCACCTTCTCGAGGGGCAATTAGGGAGGGACAATAAATGCTGGCTCAGCCACATCCCGCAAAAGAGTCAATCAAAAAACAGAGTCAAACTATCCTAATCCAGTAAGAAGTCTTACAACACCAGGTTAAAGTCCAACAGGTTTGTTTCAAACACGAGCTTTCGGAGCACGGCTCCTTCTTCAGGATTCAGGTATCCTAATACAGACTGGGATATCCATAGCACAAATAGCATCAAGGGGGCAGCACGGTGGCTCAGTGGGTTAGCCCTGCTTCCTCACGTCGCTGAGGTCCCAGGTTCGATCCCAGCTCTGGGTCACTGTCTGTGTGGAGTTTGCACATTCTCCCCGTGTCTGTGTGGGTCTCACCCCCACAACCCAAAGATGTGCAGGGTAGGTGCATTGGCCACACTAAATTGCCCCTTAATTGGAAACAATGAAGTGGGTAATCTAAATTTATTTAAAAACAAATAGCATCAAGGAAAAGGGAATTCCTGAAGTACGGACAAAAGATTTCTCCTGATTTGTGCGTATCCACTCAACGAAGAAGAAATAATTCTTGGATGGAATTCTGGGGAGTGGAATGGTTTTTTCCACTGTCTGGAGATGGAGTGGGAATAGTTTTGGCTGAAGGTTCTTTCCACGCGAGGGACAAACTATATCTGCAGCATTAATTCAACCTTGTGTAAGAAGCTGGAGGGCAGGGTGAGACAGAGAGGCAGCCTGTGCTTCATCAATCAGGACGGGGCTGGGAGGGGTCAGGGTGAAAGCCAGACCCACCATCGCAATAAACATTCCCGAAACAGGAAGGAGGAAGGAGCAGGGACAAAAACAAAACTAACGGAGCATTGTTCAAGGCAGCGGAGCACAACACAAACGCTTCCTTTCGTGTAGCACTCGCCACATCCTCGGGCTTTCCTGAAGTACTTCATACTCAATGAAGTACTTCCTGGAGGTAATCAATGTGGGAAGTAGGGCAGATAATGTTCATACACAGCAAGATCCCACATGTGGCAGTGACCAGATAATCTCCCTAGAGTGTGTTTGTCTGTACGTGTGTATCTGTGCATGTGTCTGTGCGTGTGTCTGTGTGCATCTGTGTGTGTTGTGCATGTGCGTCTGTGTGTGTGTTGTGCATGTGTGCCTATGTGTGTGTCTGTATATGTATACCTGTGTCTGAGTGTGTGTACATCTGTGTGTGTGTGTGTGTGTGTGTGCCTATTTGTGTGTATGTATGTATGTGTGTGTCTGTATATGTATATCTGTGTCAGTGTGTGTACATGTGTCTGTGTGTGTGTCTGTGTGTGTATCTGTCTGTGTGTGAATCTGTGTCTATGTGTGTGCCTGTGTCTGTGTGTGGGTGTGCCTATGTGTGTGTATGTGTATGTATGTGTGTATATGTATATCTGTGTCAGTGTGTGTACATGTGTCTGTGTGTATCTGTCTGTGTGTGAATCTGTGTCTGTGTGTCTGTGCCTGTATGTGTGTGTCTGTGTCTGTATGTGTGTGCCTTTGTCTGTGTGTGTGTGTCTGTGTGTGTCTGTGTCTGTCTGTGTGTGTCTGTGTGTGTGTGTCTGTGTCTGTATGTGTGTGCCTGTGTCTGTATGTGTGTGCCTGTGTCTGTGTGTGTGTATGTGTGTGCCTGTGTCTGTATGTGTGTGCCTGTGTCTGTGTGCCTGTGTCTGTGTGTCTGTATCTGTGTCTGTATGTGTGTGTCTGTGTCTGTGTGTGTGTGTGTGTCTGTGTGTATGTGTCTGTATGTGTGTGTCTGTGTGTGTGTGTGTCTGTGTCTGTATGTGTGTGCCTGTGTCTGTGTGTGTCTGTATCTGTGTCTGTATGTGTGTGTCTGTGTCTGTGTGTGTGTGTGTGTGTGTCTGTGTGTATGTGTCTGTATGTGTGTGTCTGTGTGTGTGTGTGTGTCTGTGTGTGTCTGTGTCTGTATGTGTGTGCCTGCGTCTGTATGTGTGTGTGTCTGTGCCTGTATGTGTGTGTCTGTGTCTGTCTGTGTGTGCCTGTGTCTGTATGTGTGTGCCTGTGTGTGTGTGTCTGTGTCTGTCTGTGTGTGCCTGTGTCTGTATGTGTGTGTGCCTGTGTCTGTATGTGTGTGTCTGTGTCTGTATGTGTGTGCCTGTGTCTGTGCGTGTCTGTATCTGTATGTGTGTGCCTGTGTCTGTGTGTTGCTCCCTTTTAATGGCTATAAATATGGTGGTTAATAATGTCGCCTTTCTTAACCCTAATTATGAATGTGCTTTCAGAGTCGCCAGGTATCTCTCGATACCGCCACAAGGTTTGCAGCAAAACGGGGAACAGGTGGCTGTTTTACGGCACTGTTCCCATGGCGACATAGGGTCATAGCCCCAGAATCGGAGAAGCCAGCTGCTGGTTTATGGCCCAATTTACTGGTTGGATGCCTGTACTTTCGTCCACCCACTTGAATCCTGAGCATCACATGGGCCGACTGCCCTCTTAATTCAGGCTCAGGCGAGGTGTTGGAGAATACAAGGTTGGTGTGAAGCCTACTCGTGACAATAAGCGATTATTATAATAATAATAATAATTATTATTATTATTATGTGCCTTTATTTGTGATATCAACAAAGGACAAACACAATTCCACAGTTCACAATTTCCCCACCCCTCCACCCCCTCCAAAGTAGCATTGGCTCAGTGGGCAGCACTAACCTCTGAGACAGAAGGTTGTCTAGTTTGATATGTCAGAGCGGTACTGAGGTAATACAGGGGCTGGTTTAGCACAGGGCTAAATCGCTGGCTTTGAAAGCAGACCAAGGCAGGCCAGCAGCACGGTACAATTCCTGTACCAGCCTCCCCAAACAGGTGCCGGAATGTGGCGACTAGGGGCTTTTCACAGTAACTTCATTGAAGCCTACTCGTGATAATAAGCGATTTTCATTTCATGCTGTGCTGTCGGAGCTGCCATTTTCAGACGAATCGTTCATCCAAGGCTGCCCTCTGGGGCGAATGTTGGAAAAGAACCCATGTGGTGGAAAAATCCCCGGGGGGGGGGGCGCAAATCACACCCCACCGCCCCGACACCGGCTGCCGTATTCTCCGACGGTGTTTTTCGGGTGGGAGCGGGATTCATGCCACGCCGGTCGGGGCCGTTGACAGCGACCCCCCTCCCGGGCCCCGATGGGCTGAGCGGCTGTCCGGGTTTGGCCATCCTGTCAGCGTGGGTTAGACATGGTCCCACACGACGGGACCTGGTAGGTACGTCGCCGGGTGATCTTCGGGTCAGCGCGGGTGGATCCGACCCCAGGGGGGGGGCCCCCATGATGGCCTGGCCCACGTTCAGGGCTCACCGATCTGCGGGCGGGCCTCTTCCGTGGGGGCACGGTTTATGGCCCAATTTACTGGTTGGATGCCTGTACTTTCGTCCACCCACTTGAATCCTGAGCACCCGGCTCCAGCTGCCGATGCGCCCTGGAGAATTGTCGGGTGCGTGGCTACGCATGCGCACGGCGGCGGCTGTGCTGTGCTACATGGCGGAGACCGTTCGTGGACCCGGCCCGCTAAATAGTGCCCCCTCCTTTGGCCGGCTTGCATGGCCCAGCCCACCCCCCCCCCCAATGTGCCCCACCCCCAAAATAAAGTCCCCCCTGCCCGCGGATCGACCCTCCCCCAACTGTGGCGGCGCTGGACTGAGTCCACAGCCTCCACACCGAGTTCCCGATGGGTGAGACCATGAGAGACCCACGCTATCGGGAACTCGGCCGGTCCGGGGGGGGGGGGGGGGGGGGGGGGGACGGGCCTCAGGCTGTTGGTACGTGGCGGGGAGTCGCTTTGGGAGGGGGCGGAGCATCGGGGGGGGGGGGGGGGGGGCGGAGCATCGGGGGGGGCGGAGCATCGGGGGGGGCGGAGCATCGGGGGGGGGCTCAGGCTGTCGGTACGTGGCGGGGCGTCGCTTTGGAGGGGGCGGAGCATCGGGGGGGCGGAGCATCGGGGGGGCGGAGCATCGGGGGGGCTCAGGCTGTCGGTATGTGGCGGGGCGTCGCTTTGGAAGGGGCGGAGCATCGGGGGGCGGAGCATCGGGTGGGGCGGAGCATCGGGGGAGGCCCTCAGGCTGTCGGTACGTGGCGGGGCGTCGCTTTGGAAGGGGCGGAGCATCGCAAAACAAGAAATGGCCCAAATAGATAGAATGGGGTAACACACTGATATCGGATCTGGGATCTGAAAGGGAAAACTGTTGGCAGGGGCTGGTTTAGCACAGTGGGCTAAATCGCTGGCTTTGAAAGCAGACCAAGGCAGGCCAGCAGCACGGTTCAATTCCTATACCAGCCTCCCCGAACAGGCGCTGGAATGTAGCGACTAGGGGCTTTTCACAGTAACTTCATTGAAGCCTACTTGTGACAATAAAGCGATTTTCATTTTTTTTTTTTTTTTCACCTCACCCATAAAGAGTTGGGCAGATGAGTTTCCAAGTTGAGTGAAGTGATTGGGATTGGCAGTGGTTTGGAGCATCTCTGTGGGACAGACACGCTGAGTTTAAACTTGAGAAGAGAGTTAGGTGATCGGGTCAGAGAATCCCAGCCCCAGTCTCTCAGGATCAGGGCCACACACACACACAGACACACAGAGACACACACATATTCACAGACATTCACACACACGCACACATTCACACACGCACACACACACAGAGACACACACATATTCACACAGACATTCACACACACGCACACATTCACACACGCACACACACACAGAGACACACACATATTCACACAGACATTCACACACACGCACACATTCACACACGCACACACACACACATTCACACACATATTCACATAAACACACACACATGCGCACATTCACACAGACATTCACACACACACACACACATTCACACAGACATTCACACAGACACACACACACATGCACACAGGTACACACACACACGCACACAGGTACACACAGACACACACACACATTCACACAGACATTCACACAGGCACACACACGCACACAGGTACACACACATATTCATACAGACATTCACACACGCACACACACACACACAGATACACACATTCACACAGACATTCACACAGGCACGCACACATTCACACACCCCCACAGATACACACATACACATACACACAGACATTCGCACAGGCACACACACATTCACACACGCACAGATACACACACACATATATTCACACAGATATTCGCACAGGCACACATACATTCACACAGATATTCGCACAGGCACACACACATTCACACACACACAGGTACACACACACAGTCAGACACACAGATACGCACATACAGATACACACACATTCACACAGACATACACAATTTCACACACACACACAGACACACACACACAGATACACACATACAGATACACACACACATTCACACAGACATTCACACAGACATACACACATTCACACACACACACACACACACACATACAGATACACACACATTCACACAGACATACACACATTCACACACACACACACAGACACACACACACAGATACACACATACAGATGCATACACACATTTACACACACGCACAGATACACACATACAGATGCACACACACATTCACACAGACATTCACACAGGCTCACATACATTCACACAGACACACGCACACACATACACACACACACATTCACACAGACACATGCATACACACACATTCACACAGATATTCACACAGAGTCCTGTGCTACAGGCTCAAGGGGCTGAATGGCCTCCTCCTGTCCCTGTGTTACAGGCTCAAGGGGCTGAATGGGCCTCCTCCTGTTCCTATGTTACAGGCTCAAGGGGCTGAATGGCCTCCTCCTGTTCCTGTGTTACAGGCTCAAGGGGCTGAATGGCCTCCTCCTGTTCCTGTGTTACAGGCTCAAGGGGCTGAATGGCCTCCTCCTGTTCCTGTGTTACAGGCTCAAGCAGGCCAGATGGGTCAATAACCAGGAATCATAGATTTAAGGTAAGGGGCAGGAGGCTTAGAGGGAATTTGAGGAAAAATGTTTTACACCCAGAGAGTAAAGGGGCAGGCTGTGCCAGCCTGATAGTTTGACCACCTGGATGCCAGCCTGGTATTGCCAAGGTGCCCAGGTGGCGCTGCCAGCTGGCTGATGCCAGGGTGCCAGGTTGCCATTGCCAAGGTGCCAAGCTGGCACTGTTTGCATGCTCGCGATCGGCCCGGGGTTGCCCGGCATGGGTGTTGGAGTGGGTCTGGAGACTCTCCAGTATTGCGTTCGGGCTGGGAGAGTGGAGGTTGGAGATTGTTTTGGGGATATCGGAGATTGGGACGCCACTTTACTGGGGAGTTCCGGTGAGCGGAGTTCCCCACTGCCCCAAACGGCCACACATTTCTCATTCAGGCCCCTTATTCAACACGAGTTGCATTGTATAGTCACGCGTTTATCAGCATAGCAAGCACCGGGAAATACGTGGCTAAACCTGCTCGCTGTGGGACTTTGTTCCCATTTGGGAGACTCACGCCCCGTGTCTCAACTCCTCAATACCTGGCTGATTTTAAAAGTCTCTGATCCTCACCTTCCAAGCAGTCTAAATGGAGCAATCCCATTGTGATGAACCACATTCATTTTAAGGATATTCAGTGTTGCTGTCTCAAACCAGGAACTCCGCTTGGAAGGAATCACCCCCTGGACTTCAACTTCCCAGATTCCAGAAATCGTATGAACCAATATTAATTTGTGGTTCGTCTCCTATTGTTATCCATAGTTGTAAAAACTCCCTCTTTCCGTCGCCTTACTGTATATGTACATGTAGTTCTTTTACTGTTCTTATCTATAGTTGTAAAGCTCCCTTTTCCCATGTTCGATCTGTCTGTGTGTAAGTGGTTCTTTTACTGTTGTTATCTATAGTTGTAGAAACTCCCTTTTCCCATGTTCTATCTGTATGTGTGTAAATGGTTCTTTTACTGTTCTTATCTATAGTTGTAAAAACTCCCTTTTCCCATGTTCTATCTATATGTGTGTAAGTGATTCTTTTACTGTTGTTATCTATAGTTGTAAAAACTCCCTTTTCCCATGTTCTATCTGTATGTGTGTAAGTGGTTCTTTTACTGTTGTTATCCAAAGTTGTAAAAACTCCCTTTTCCCATGTTCTATCTGTATGTGTGTATGTGGTTCTTTTACTGTTGTTATCTATAGTTGTAGAAACTCCCTTTTCCCATGTTCTATCTGTATGTGTGTATGTGGTTCGTTTACTGTTATTATCTATAGTTGTAGAAACGCCCTCTTTCAATGGTCCTTACTGTATGTATGTGTGTGTGTCATTGCGAACAACCCACTTTCTCCCGGTTTGAAGGTGAAATAAACAAACCTTTTCAATTCATCATAAAGAGAGTCTGCTACCAGTTACTTCCACAATTAGAGCACACAAACTGAGCATTGGGGGAACACGCCACAGTCTGAAAGGTACTCATAAACACAGCTACCTGTGGACAGACTGGAGGAGGATAAAGAATTTCAGTTTGCCCCTCTCCCTTTCCAGTCTGCACCCATATTTAATTCCACTCGAAAATAATGGGGGGAAATGGAAAATGATGTGCATCTATTACCACATTTCTAACATTGTCCAACTTCACCCCAGTCTCAGTTGTTTGCTGCTGGAATTCTCATGAAGCGATTTATACAAACTCTGTCGCTAAAGAAAGTGAATGTCACTCAGATATGGTACAGATCTTACACGTGAATAATTGAATCACAAGCATTGGGTACAAAATCACCTTTATTATTTCATTTTACATCCCCTTCCATAGGATTTAACATTCTGCCATCTTACACTCCATCATTCATAAAGGGGCCACATGATACACGTTGTTCTGATGACTCAGCAATGTCAATATCTCCAATGTATAACAGCAAGAACCTCAAACCTAAACACGCTGCTGCTTAGAGTGCTATTGACCAGAGTTCCCCAAGCCACATTAAACAAATCACTTCCAGATCAATCCTGAAATTGCCAGTAAATTTCAAGTAAAGACCCAACTACTCAGGGATTTAAAAAATGTTTAGTTCAAATATCCACAGATAGCTGTACTGCAGAGGCAGGGGCAATTACTTCAGTGACTACAGTCTGACTGGGAGTTGTATGCTATAGTCTGGCTGGGTGCTACCTGCTTTGGTGTGACTGGGTTCTGTCTGCTACAGTCTGACTGGGTGCTGTATGTTACAGACTGACTGGGTGCTGTCTGATACAGTCTGACTGGGTGCTGTCTGTTACAGCCTGACTGGGTGTTGTCTGCTACAGTCTGACTGGGTGCTGACTGTTACAGTCTGACTGAGTGCTATATGCTACAGTCTGACTGGGTGTTGTCTGCTACAGTGTGACTGAGTGCTATATGCTACAGTCTGACTGGGTGCTACCTGCTACGGTGTGACAGGATGCTGTCTGCTATAGTCTGGCTGGGTGCTGTCTGATACAGTGTGACTGGGTGCTGTATGCTACAGTGTGACTGGGTGCTGTATGCTACAGTGTGACTGGGTGATGTATGCTACAGTGTGACTGGGTGCTGTCTGTTACAGTGTGACTGAGTGCTGTCTGTTACAGTGTGACTGGATGCTGTCTGTTACAGTGTGACTGGATGCTGTCTGTTACAATGTGACTGGATGCTGCCTGTTACAGTGTGACTGGGTACTGTCTGTTACAGTGTGACTGGGTACTGTCTGTTACAGTGTGACTGGATGCTGTCAGTTACAATGTGACTGGATGCTGTCTGTTGCAGTGTGACTGGATGCTGCCTGTTACAATGTGACTGGGTTCTGTCTGTTACAGTGTGACTGGGTGCTGTCTGATACAGTGTGACTGGATGCTGTCTGATACAGCGTGACTGGATGCTGCTTGTTACAGTGTGACTGGATGCTGCCTGTTACAGTGTGACTGGATGTTGTCTGTTACAATGTGACTGAGTGCTATCTGTTACAATGTGACTGGGTGCTGTCTGTTACAGTGTGACTGGATGCTGTCTGTTACAGTGTGACTGGATGCTGTCTGTTACAGTGTGACTGGGTGCTGTCTGATACAGTGTGACTGGATGCTGCCTGTTACAGTGTAACTGGGTGCTGTCTGATACAGACTGACTGGGCGCTGTCTGTTACAATGTGACTGGGAGCTGTCTGTTACAATGTGACTGGATGCTGTCTGTTGCAGTGTGACTGGATGCTGCCTGCTACAGTGTGACTGGGTTCTGTCTGTTACAGTGTGACTGGATGCTGTCTGTTACAATGTGACTGGATGCTGTCTGTTGCAGTGTGACTGGATGCTGCCTGTTACAGTGTGACTGGGTTCTGTCTGTTACAGTGTGACTGGGTGCTGTCTGATACAGTGTGACTGGATGCTGTCTGATACAGTGTGACTGGATGCTGCCTGTTACAGTGTGACTGGATGCTGTCTGTTACAGTGTGACTGGATGTTGTCTGTTACAATGTGACTGAGTGCTGTCTGTTACAATGTGACTGGGTGCTGTCTGTTACAGTGTGACTGGATGCTGTCTGTTACAGTGTGACTGGGTGCTGTCTGATACAGTGTGACTGGATGCTGCCTGTTACAGTGTAACTGGGTGCTGTCTGATACAGACTGACTGGGCGCTGTCTGTTACAATGTGACTGGAAGCTGTCTGTCACAATGTAACTGAGTGCTGTCTGTTACAGTGTGACTGAGTGCTGTATTTTACAGTGTGACTGAGTGCTGTCTGTTACAGTGTGACTGAGTGCTGTCTGTTACAGTGTGACTGAGTGCTGCCTTTTACAATATCACTGGGTGCTGTCTGTTACAATGTGACTGGGTGCTGTCTGGTACAGTGTGACTGGGTGCTGTCTGGTACAGTGTGACTGGATGCTGCCTGTTACAGTGTAACTGGGTGCTGTCTGATACAGACTGACTGGGCGCTGCCTGTTACAGTGTGACTGGGTGCTGTCTGGTACAGACTGACTGGGTGCTGTCTGCTACAGTATGACTGGGTGCTGTATGCTACAGTGCGACTGAGTGCTGTCTGATGCAGTGTGACTGGGTGCTGTCTGATACAGCGTGACTGGATGCTGCCTGTTACAGTGTGACTGTGTGCTGTTTGATACAGTGTGACTGGATGCTGTCTGTTACAGTGTGACTGGGTGCTGTCTGTTACAATGTGACTGGATGCTGCCTGTTACAGTGTGACAGGATGCTGCCTGTTACAGTGTGACTGGGTGCTGTCTGTTACAATGTGACTGGATGCTGTCTGTTACAGTGTGACTGGGTGCTGTCTGTTACAGTGTCGCTGGGTGCTGTCTGATACAGTGTGACTGGATGCTGCCTGTTACAGTGTGACTGGGTGCTGTCTGATGCAGCGAGACTGGATGTTGTCTGTTACAATGTGACTGAGTGCTGTCTCTTACAATGTGACTGTGTGCTGTCTGTTACAGTGTGACTGAGTGCTATATTTACAATGTGACTGGGTGCTGTCTGATACAGTGTGACTGGGTGCTGTCTGTTACAATGTGACTGTGCTGTCTGGTAGTGTGATTGAGTGCTGTATTTCACAATGTGACTGGGTGCTGTCTGTTACAGTGTGACTGGATGCTGCCTGTTACAGTGTGACTGGGTGCTGTCTTTTACAATATGACTGGGTACTGTCTGTTACAGTGTGACTGGATGCTGTCTGTTACAGTGTGACTGGGTGCTGTCTGATACAGTGTGACTGGATGTTGCCTGTTACAGTGTAACTGGGTGCTGTCTGATACACACTGACTGGGCGCTGTCTGTTACAATGTGACTGGGAGCTGTCTGTTACAACGTGACTGGATGCTGTCTGTTGCAGTGTGACTGGATGCTGCCTGCTACAGTGTGACTGGGTTCTGTCTGTTACAGTGTGACTGGATGCTGTCTGTTACAATGTGACTGGATGCTGTCTGTTGCAGTGTGACTGGATGCTGCCTGTTACAGTGTGACTGGGTTCTGTCTGATACAGTGTGACTGGATGCTGTCTGATACAGTGTGGCTGGATGCTGCCTGTTACAGTGTGACTGGGTGCTGTCTGTTACAGTGTGACTGGATGTTGTCTGTTACAATGTGACTGAGTGCTGTCTGTTACAATGTGACTGGGTGCTGTCTGTTACAGTGTGACTGGGTGCTGTCTGTTACAGTGTGACTGGGTGCTGTCTGATACAGTGTGACTGGATGCTGCCTGTTACAGTGTAACTGGGTGCTGTCTGATACAGACTGACTGGGCACTGCCTGTTACAGTGTGACTGGGTGCTGTCTGGTACAGACTGACTGGGTGCTGTCTGCTACAGTATGACTGGGTGCTGTATGCTACAGTGCGACTGAGTGCTGTCTGATGCAGTGTGACTGGGTGCTGTCTGATACAGCATGACTGGGTGCTGCCTGTTACAGTGTGACTGTGTGCTGTTTGATACAGTGTGACTGGATGCTGTCTGTTACAGTGTGACTGGGTGCTGTCTGTTACAATGTGACTGGATGCTGCCTGTTACAGTGTGACAGGATGCTGCCTGTTACAGTGTGACTGGATGCTGTCTGTTACAATGTGACTGGATGCTGTCTGTTACAGTGTGACTGGGTGCTGTCTGTTACAGTGTCGCTGGGTGCTGTCTGATACAGTGTGACTGGATGCTGCCTGTTACAGTGTGACTGGGTGCTGTCTGATGCAGCGAGACTGGATGTTGTCTGTTACAATGTGACTGAGTGCTGTCTCTTACAATGTGACTGTGTGCTGTCTGTTAGTGTGACTGAGTGCTATATTTTACAATGTGACTGGGTGCTGTCTGATACAGTGTGACTGTGCTGTCTGTTAGTGTGATTGAGTGCTGTATTTCACAATGTGACTGGGTGCTGTCTGTTACAGTGTGACTGGATGCTGCCTCTTACAGTGTGACTGGGTGCTGTCTGTTACAGTGTGACTGGGTGCTGTCTTTTACAATATGACTGGATGCTGTCTGTTACAGTGTGACTGGGTTCTGTCTGATACAGTGTGACTGGGTGCTGTCTGTTACAGTGTGACTGAGTGCTGTCTGTTACAGTGTGACTGGGTGCTGTCTGTTACAGTGTGACTGAGTGCTGTCTTTTACAATATGACTGGGTGCTGTCTGATAGAGTGTGATTGGATGCTGTCTGTTACAGTGTGACTGGGTGCTGCCTGTTACAGTGTGACTGGGTGCTGTCTGTTACAGTGTGACTGGGTGCTGTCTGATACAGTGTGACAGGATGCTGTCTGTTACAGTGTGACTAGGTGCTGTCTGATACAGTGTGACTGGGTGCTGTCTGATACAGTGTGACTGGGTGCTGTCTGATACAGTGTGACAGGATGCTGCCTGTTACAGTGTGACTGGGTGCTGTCTGATACAGACTGACTGGGTGCTGTTGATTACAGCCTAAATGGGTGTGCCTGTTCCAGTATGACTGAGAGCTGTCTGTTACAGTCTAACTGGGTGCTGTCTATTACAGCAAGACTGAGTGTGGTTGTTAGATTATTACTGGTACTGTCTCTTACACTCTAACTGAGTGCTGTCTGTTAAAGTATACTGTAGTGTTGTCTTTTAGTGTCGCTGGGTGCTGTCTTTTGCAATATTACTGGGTGCTGTCTGGTACAGTGTGACTGGATGCTGCCTGTGACAGTGTGACTGGGTGCTGTCTGTTACAGTGTGACTGGGTGCTGTCTGTTACAGTGTGACTGAGTGCTGTCTGATACAGTGTGACTGGGTGCTGTCTGATACAGTGTGACTGAGTGCTGTCTTTTACAATATGACTGGGTGCTGTCTGTTACAATGTGACTGGGTGCTGTCTGATACAGACTGACTGGGCGTTGTCTTACAATGTGACTGCTGTCTGTTACAGTATGACTGAGTGCTGTCTGGTACAGTGTGACTGGGTGCTGTCTGATACAGTGTGACTGAGTGCTGTCTGTTACAGTGTGACTGTGTGCTTTCTGTTACAGTGTGACTGAGTGCTGTATTTTACAATGTGACTGTGTGCTGTCTGTTACAGTGTGACTGAGTTATGTATTTTACAATGTGACTGGGTGCTGTCTGTTACAGTGTGACTGGATGCTGCCTGTTACAGTGTGACTGGGTGCTGTCTTTTACAATATGACTGGATGCTGTCTGGTAGTGTGTGACTGGGTTCTGTCTGATACAGTGTGACTGGGTGCTGTCCGTTACAGTGTGACTGAGTGCTGTCTTTTACAATATGACTGGGTGCTCTCTGATACAGTGTGACTGGATGCTGTCTGTTACAGTGTGACTGGGTGCTGTCTGATACAGTGTGACTGGATGCTGTCTGATAAGTGTGACTGGGTGCTGCTTGTTACAGTGTGACTGGATGCTGCCTGTTACAGTGTGACTGGATGTTGTCTGTTACAATGTGACTGAGTGCTATCTGTTACAATGTGACTGGGTGCTGTCTGTTACAGTGTGACTGGATGCTGTCTGTTACAGTGTGACTGGATGCTGTCTGTTACAGTGTGACTGGGTGCTGTCTGATACAGTGTGACTGGATGCTGCCTGTTACAGTGTAACTGGGTGCTGTCTGATACAGACTGACTGGGCGCTGTCTGTTACAATGTGACTGGGAGCTGTCTGTTACAATGTGACTGGATGCTGTCTGTTGCAGTGTGACTGGATGCTGCCTGCTACAGTGTGACTGGGTTCTGTCTGTTACAGTGTGACTGGATGCTGTCTGTTACAATGTGACTGGATGCTGTCTGTTGCAGTGTGACTGGATGCTGCCTGTTACAGTGTGACTGGGTTCTGTCTGTTACAGTGTGACTGGGTGCTGTCTGATACAGTGTGACTGGATGCTGTCTGATACAGTGTGACTGGATGCTGCCTGTTACAGTGTGACTGGATGCTGTCTGTTACAGTGTGACTGGATGTTGTCTGTTACAATGTGACTGAGTGCTGTCTGTTACAAGGTGACTGGGTGCTGTCTGTTACAGTGTGACTGGATGCTGTCTGTTACAGTGTGACTGGGTGCTGTCTGATACAGTGTGACTGGATGCTGCCTGTTACAGTGTAACTGGGTGCTGTCTGATACAGACTGACTGGGCGCTGTCTGTTACAATGTGACTGGAAGCTGTCTGTCACAATGTAACTGAGTGCTGTCTGTTACAGTGTGACTGAGTGCTGTATTTTACAGTGTGACTGAGTGCTGTCTGTTACAGTGTGACTGAGTGCTGTCTGTTACAGTGTGACTGAGTGCTGTCTTTTACAATATCACTGGGTGCTGTCTGTTACAATGTGACTGGGTGCTGTCTGGTACAGTGTGACTGGGTGCTGTCTGGTACAGTGTGACTGGATGCTGCCTGTTACAGTGTAACTGGGTGCTGTCTGATACAGACTGACTGGGCGCTGCCTGTTACAGTGTGACTGGGTGCTGTCTGGTACAGACTGACTGGGTGCTGTCTGCTACAGTATGACTGGGTGCTGTATGCTACAGTGCGACTGAGTGCTGTCTGATGCAGTGTGACTGGGTGCTGTCTGATACAGCGTGACTGGATGCTGCCTGTTACAGTGTGACTGTGTGCTGTTTGATACAGTGTGACTGGATGCTGTCTGTTACAGTGTGACTGGGTGCTGTCTGTTACAATGTGACTGGATGCTGCCTGTTACAGTGTGACAGGATGCTGCCTGTTACAGTGTGACTGGGTGCTGTCTGTTACAATGTGACTGGATGCTGTCTGTTACAGTGTGACTGGGTGCTGTCTGTTACAGTGTCGCTGGGTGCTGTCTGATACAGTGTGACTGGATGCTGCCTGTTACAGTGTGACTGGGTGCTGTCTGATGCAGCGAGACTGGATGTTGTCTGTTACAATGTGACTGAGTGCTGTCTCTTACAATGTGACTGTGTGCTGTCTGTTACAGTGTGACTGAGTGCTATATTTTACAATGTGACTGGGTGCTGTCTGATACAGTGTGACTGGGTGCTGTCTGTTACAATGTGACTGTGCTGTCTGGTAGTGTGATTGAGTGCTGTATTTCACAATGTGACTGGGTGCTGTCTGTTACAGTGTGACTGGATGCTGCCTGTTACAGTGTGACTGGGTGCTGTCTTTTACAATATGACTGGGTACTGTCTGTTACAGTGTGACTGGATGCTGTCTGTTACAGTGTGACTGGGTGCTGTCTGATACAGTGTGACTGGATGTTGCCTGTTACAGTGTAACTGGGTGCTGTCTGATACACACTGACTGGGCGCTGTCTGTTACAATGTGACTGGGAGCTGTCTGTTACAACGTGACTGGATGCTGTCTGTTGCAGTGTGACTGGATGCTGCCTGCTACAGTGTGACTGGGTTCTGTCTGTTACAGTGTGACTGGATGCTGTCTGTTACAATGTGACTGGATGCTGTCTGTTGCAGTGTGACTGGATGCTGCCTGTTACAGTGTGACTGGGTTCTGTCTGATACAGTGTGACTGGATGCTGTCTGATACAGTGTGGCTGGATGCTGCCTGTTACAGTGTGACTGGGTGCTGTCTGTTACAGTGTGACTGGATGTTGTCTGTTACAATGTGACTGAGTGCTGTCTGTTACAATGTGACTGGGTGCTGTCTGTTACAGTGTGACTGGATGCTGTCTGTTACAGTGTGACTGGGTGCTGTCTGATACAGTGTGACTGGATGCTGCCTGTTACAGTGTAACTGGGTGCTGTCTGATACAGACTGACTGGGCACTGCCTGTTACAGTGTGACTGGGTGCTGTCTGGTACAGACTGACTGGGTGCTGTCTGCTACAGTATGACTGGGTGCTGTATGCTACAGTGCGACTGAGTGCTGTCTGATGCAGTGTGACTGGGTGCTGTCTGATACAGCATGACTGGGTGCTGCCTGTTACAGTGTGACTGTGTGCTGTTTGATACAGTGTGACTGGATGCTGTCTGTTACAGTGTGACTGGGTGCTGTCTGTTACAATGTGACTGGATGCTGCCTGTTACAGTGTGACAGGATGCTGCCTGTTACAGTGTGACTGGATGCTGTCTGTTACAATGTGACTGGATGCTGTCTGTTACAGTGTGACTGGGTGCTGTCTGTTACAGTGTCGCTGGGTGCTGTCTGATACAGTGTGACTGGATGCTGCCTGTTACAGTGTGACTGGGTGCTGTCTGATGCAGCGAGACTGGATGTTGTCTGTTACAATGTGACTGAGTGCTGTCTCTTACAATGTGACTGTGTGCTGTCTGTTAGTGTGACTGAGTGCTATATTTTACAATGTGACTGGGTGCTGTCTGATACAGTGTGACTGTGCTGTCTGTTAGTGTGATTGAGTGCTGTATTTCACAATGTGACTGGGTGCTGTCTGTTACAGTGTGACTGGATGCTGCCTCTTACAGTGTGACTGGGTGCTGTCTGTTACAGTGTGACTGGGTGCTGTCTTTTACAATATGACTGGATGCTGTCTGTTACAGTGTGACTGGGTTCTGTCTGATACAGTGTGACTGGGTGCTGTCTGTTACAGTGTGACTGAGTGCTGTCTGTTACAGTGTGACTGGGTGCTGTCTGTTACAGTGTGACTGAGTGCTGTCTTTTACAATATGACTGGGTGCTGTCTGATAGAGTGTGATTGGATGCTGTCTGTTACAGTGTGACTGGGTGCTGCCTGTTACAGTGTGACTGGGTGCTGTCTGTTACAGTGTGACTGGGTGCTGTCTGATACAGTGTGACAGGATGCTGTCTGTTACAGTGTGACTAGGTGCTGTCTGATACAGTGTGACTGGGTGCTGTCTGATACTGTGTGACTGGGTGCTGTCTGATACAGTGTGACAGGATGCTGCCTGTTACAGTGTGACTGGGTGCTGTCTGATACAGACTGACTGGGTGCTGTTGATTACAGCCTAAATGGGTGTGCCTGTTCCAGTATGACTGAGAGCTGTCTTTTACAGTCTAACTGGGTGCTGTCTATTACAGCAAGACTGAGTGTGGCTGTTAGATTATTACTAGGTACTGTCTCTTACACTCTAACTGAGTGCTGTCTGTTAAAGTATACTGTAGTGTTGTCTTTTAGTGTCGCTGGGTGCTGTCTTTTGCAATATTACTGGGTGCTGTCTGGTACAGTGTGACTGGATGCTGCCTGTGACAGTGTGACTGGGTGCTGTCTGTTACAGTGTGACTGGGTGCTGTCTGTTACAGTGTGACTGAGTGCTGTCTGATACAGTGTGACTGGGTGCTGTCTGATACAGTGTGACTGAGTGCTGTCTTTTACAATATGACTGGGTGCTGTCTGTTACAATGTGACTGGGTGCTGTCTGATACAGACTGACTGGGCGTTGTCTTACAATGTGACTGCTGTCTGTTACAGTATGACTGAGTGCTGTCTGGTACAGTGTGACTGGGTGCTGTCTGATACAGTGTGACTGAGTGCTGTCTGTTACAGTGTGACTGTGTGCTTTCTGTTACAGTGTGACTGAGTGCTGTATTTTACAATGTGACTGTGTGCTGTCTGTTACAGTGTGACTGAGTTATGTATTTTACAATGTGACTGGGTGCTGTCTGTTACAGTGTGACTGGATGCTGCCTGTTACAGTGTGACTGGGTGCTGTCTTTTACAATATGACTGGATGCTGTCTGGTACAGTGTGACTGGGTTCTGTCTGATACAGTGTGACTGGGTGCTGTCCGTTACAGTGTGACTGAGTGCTGTCTTTTACAATATGACTGGGTGCTCTCTGATACAGTGTGACTGGATGCTGTCTGTTACAGTGTGACTGGGTGCTGTCTGATACAGTGTGACTGGATGCTGTCTGATAAGTGTGACTGGGTGCTTCCTGATACAGTGTGACTGGGTGCTGTCTGTTACAGTGTGACTGGGTGCTGTCTGATACAGTGTGACTGGGTGCTGCCTGTTACAGTGTGACTGGGTGCTGTCTGATACAGTGTGACTGGATGCTGCCTGTTACAGTGTGACAGGATGCTGCCTGTTACAGTGTGACTGGATGCTGCCTGTTACAGTGTGACTGGGTGCTGTCTGATACAGTGTGACTGGGTGCTGTCTGATACAGTGTGACTGGGTGCTGCCTGTTACAGTGTGACTGGGTGCTGTCTGCTACAGTGTGATTGGATGCTGTCTGTTACAGTGTGACTGGGTGCTGTCTGATACAGTGTGACTGGGTGCTGTCTGATACAGTGTGACTGGGTGCTGTCTGATACAGTGTGACTGGGTGCTGTCTGATACAGTGTGACTGGGTGCTGTCTGTTACAGTGTGACTGGGTGCTGTCTGTTACAGTGTGACTGGGTGCTGTCTGATACAGTGTGACTGGGTGCTGTCTGATACAGTGTGACTGGGTGCTGTCTGATACAGTGTGACTGGGTGCTGCCTGTTACAGTGTGACTGTGTGCTGTCTGTTACAGTGTGACTGAGTTATGTATTTTACAATGTGACTGGGTGCTGTCTGTTACAGTGTGACTGGATGCTGCCTGTTACAGTGTGACTGGGTGCTGTCTTTTACAATATGACTGGGTGCTGTCTGGTACAGTGTGACTGGGTTCTGTCTGATACAGTGTGACTGGGTGCTGTCTGTTACAGTGTGACTGAGTGCTGTCTTTTACAATGTGACTGGGTGCTCTCTGATACAGTGTGACTGGATGCTGTCTGTTACAGTGTGACTGGGTGCTGTCTGATACAGTGTGACTGGGTGCTGTCTGATAAGTGTGACTGGGTGCTGCCTGATACAGTGTGACTGGGTGCTGTCTGTTACAGTGTGACTGGGTGCTGTCTGATACAGTGTGACTGGGTGCTGTCTGTTACAGTGTGACTGGGTGCTGTCTGATACAGTGTGACTGGATGCTGTCTGTTACAGTGTGACTGGGTGCTGTCTGATACAGTGTGACTGGGTGCTGTCTGATACAGTGTGACTGGGTGCTGTCTGATACAGTGTGACTGGGTGCTGTCTGATACAGTGTGACTGGGTGCTGTCTGATACAGTGTGACTGGGTGCTGTCTGATACAGTGTGACTGGGTGCTGTCTGTTACAGTGTGACTGGGTGCTGTCTGATACAGTGTGACTGGGTGCTGTCTGATACAGTGTGACTGGGTGCTGTCTGCTATAGTCTGGCTGGGTGCTGTCTGTTACAGTGTGACTGGATGCTGTCTGTTACAGTGTGACTGGGTTCTGTCTGTTACAGTGTGACTGGGTGCTGTCTGATACAGTGTGACTGGGTGCTGTCTGATACAGTGTGACAGGATGCTGCCTGTTACAGTGTGACTGGATGCTGTCTGATACAGTGTGACTGGGTGCTGTCTGATACAGTGTGACTGGGTTCTGTCTGATACAGTGTGACTGGGTGCTGTCTGTTACAGTGTGACTGGGTGCTGTCTGATACAGTGTGACTGGGTGCTGTCTGATACAGTGTGACTGGGTGCTGTCTGCTATAGTCTGGCTGGGTGCTGTCTGTTACAGTGTGACTGGATGCTGTCTGTTACAGTGTGACTGGGTTCTGTCTGTTACAGTGTGACTGGGTGCTGTCTGATACAGTGTGACTGGGTGCTGTCTGATACAGTGTGACAGGATGCTGCCTGTTACAGTGTGACTGGATGCTGTCTGATACAGTGTGACTGGATGCTATCTGATACAGTGTGACTGTGTGCTGTCTTACAGTGTGACTGAGTTATGTATTTTACAATGCGACTGGGTGCTGTCTGTTACAGTGTGACTGGATGCTGCCTGTTACAGTGTGACTGGGTGCTGTCTGATACAGTGTGACAGGATGCTGCCTGTTACAGTGTGACTGGGTGCTGTCTGTTACAGTGTGACTGGGTGCTGTCTGGTACAGTGTGACTGGGTGCTGTCTGTTGCAGTGTGACTGGATGCTGTCTGTTACGGTGTCGCTGGGTGCTGTCTGATACAGTGTGACTGGATGCTGACTTTACTTTACAGCCTGCGTGGGAGTTGACTGCTACAGTATGACTTAGTGCTCTCTGATATAGTCTGTCTCAGTCCTCTCTGTTATAGTCTGTCTTAGTGCTCTCTGATATAGTCTGTCTCAGTCCTCTCTGTTATAGTCTGCCTTAGTGCTGACTGTTATAGTCTGTCTTAGTGCTCTCTGTTATAGTCTGTCTCAGTCCTCTCTTTTATAGTCTGTTTTAGTGCTGTCTGTTATAGTCTGTCTTAGTGCTCTCTGTTACAGTCTGTCTTAGTCCTGTCTGTTACAGTCTGTCTTAGTGCTGTCTGTTATGTCTGTCTTAGTGATGTCTGTTACAGTCTGACTGGGTGCTGTCTGTTACAGTCTGACTGGGTTCTGTCTGTTACAGTCTGACTGGGTGCTGTCTGTTACAGACTGACTGGGTTCTGTCTGTTACAGACTGACTTGGTTCTGTCTGTTACAGACTGACTGGGTTCTGTCTGTTACAGTCTGACTGTGTACTGTATGTTACAGACTGACTGGGTGCTGTCTGTTACGGACTGACTGGGTTCTGTCTGTTACAGACTGACTGGGTTCTGTCTGTTACAGTCTGACTGTGTATGTTACAGACTGACTGGGTGCTGTCTGTTACAGACTGACTGGGTTCTGTCTGTTACAGTCTGACTGTGTACTGTATGTTACAAAGTGACTGAGTGCTGTCTATTAGAGCCGGACTCGGTGTTATCTGTAATAGTCTGACTGTGTACTGTATGCTACAAAGTGACTGAGTGCTGTCAGTTATAGTTTGACAGGGTACCATCTGTTACAGTCAGGCAGGCTGCTGCCTGTTACAATATGACTGGGTGTTGTCCATTGCATTCTGAGTTTGTGCTGTCTGTTACAGTATGACTGGATCCTGTTAGTTACAGAGTGAGTGGATGGTCTCTGTTTCAAAATAACTGGATGCTGCCTGTACAGTACCACTGTGTTCTGTCTATTTTAGATTGATTGAGTGCTGTCTTTTACAGTCTGACTGGTTGCTGTCTCTTAGCCTGACTGAGTGCTGTCTGTAACAGACAGACTGGGTGCTGCCTTTTGCAGACTGACTGGTTGCTTTCTATTCCTGAGTGACTGAGTATCGCCTATTATAGTCTGTCTTTGTACTGCCTGTTACCGTATGACTTGGTCCTGTTCTCTTACAGAGTGACTGGGTTGTGTCTGTTACAATATGACTGGGTACCTTATGTTACAGTCTGTGCTTTCTTTTACAGTATGATTGGGTGCTGTCTCTACTGTCTGACTTGCTTCTGACTGTTACAATGTGACTGGGTGCTATCTGTGATGCTATGACTATGTGCTTGACTTTGTGCTGTCTGTTACAGACTGACTGGGTGCTGCCTGTTACAGTATGACTGGGTGCTGCCTGTTACAGTATGACTGGGTGCTGCCTGTTACAGACTGACTGGGTGCTGCCTGTTACAGTATGACTGGGTGCTGCCTGTTACAGTATGACTGGGTGCTGCCTCTTCTAGGATAACTGAATGTTGCCTGTTACAGTATGTCTAGGTGCTGTCTGTTAGTGTGACTGGGTGTTGCCTGTTACACTATGACTGAGTGCTGTCTATTACAGTGTGACTGAGTGTTACCTGTTATTGTCTGAGTGGTGTCTCTACAACCAGCCTTGCTGATGTTTGTAAGTGTATGACTGACTGTTGCCTATACAATGTGATTGAATGTTTTCTGTACTGTGTGACTGGGTGTTATCTGTCACACTCTGACTGGGTGCTGTCTGTTACAGGATGACTAAGTATTGTCTGATAGAGTATTACCAGGTGCTCTCTGTACAATGTGACTAGGTGCTGTCTCATACAAGATGACGGAGTGTTGTCTTTTACAATATTACTCAGCGCTGTCTGTACAGTGTGACTAGGTGCTGTCTGTACAGTGTGACTAGGTGCTGTCTCTTACAGGATGACTGAGTGTTGTCTGTTACAGTGTGACTGGGTGCTGTCTGTATAGTGTGACTAGGTGCCGCCTGTACAGTGTGACTAGGTGCTGTCTGTACAGTGTGACTAGGTGCTGTCTCTGACAGGATGACTGAGTGCTGTCTGTTACAGTGTGACTAGGTGCTGTCTGTATAGTGTGACTAGGTGCCGTATGTACAGTTTGACTAGGTGCTGTCTGTACAGTGTGACAAGGTGCTGTCTGTTACAGTGTGACTAGGTGCTGTCTGTATAGTGTGACTAGGTGCCGTCTGTACAGTGTGACTAGGTGCTGTCTGTACAGTGTGACTAGGTGCTGTCTCTGACAGGATGACTGAGTGCTGTCTGTGTAACTAGGTGCTGTCTGTACAGTGTGACTAGGTGCTGACTGTACAGTGTGACTAGGTGCTGTCTGTACAGTGTGACTAGGTGCTGTCTCTGACAGGATGACTGAGTGTTGTTTGTGTGACTAGGTGCCGTCTGTACAGTGTGACTAGGTGCTGTCTGTACAGTGTGACTAGGTGCTGTCTGTACAGTGTGACTAGGTGCTGACTGTACAGTGTGACTAGGTGCTGTCTGTACAGTGTGACTAGGTGCTGTCTCTGACAGGATGACTGAGTGTTGTTTGTGTGACTAGGTGCCGTCTGTACAGTGTGACTAGGTGCTGTCTGTACAGTGTGACTAGGTGCTGTCTGTACAGTGTGACTAGGTGCTGTCTGTACAGTGTGACTAGGTGCTGTCTGTACAGTGTGACTAGGTGCTGTCTGTTACAGTGTGACTAGGTGCTGTCTGTATAGTGTGACTAGGTGCTGTCTGTACAGTGTGACTAGGTGCTGTCTGTACAGTGTGACTAGGTGCTGTCTGTTACAGTGTGACTAGGTGCTGTCTGTATAGTGTGACTAGGTGCCGTCTGTACAGTGTGACTAGGTGCTGTCTGTATAGTGTGACTAGGTGCTGTCTGTACAGTGTGACTAGGTGCTGTCTGTATAGTGTGACTAGGTGCCGTCTGTACAGTGTGACTAGGTGCTGTCTGTACAGTGTGACTAGGTGCTGTCTGTTACAGTGTGACTAGGTGCTGTCTGTACAGTGTGACTAGGTGCTGTCTGTACAGTGTGACTAGGTGCTGTCTCTGACAGGATGACTGAGTGCTGTCTGTTACAGTGTGACTAGGTGCTGTCTGTGCAGTGTGACTAGGTGCTGTCTGTATAGTGTGACTAGGTGCTGTCTGTTACAGTGTGACTAGGTGCTGTCTGTACAGTGTGACTAGGTGCTGTCTGTACAGTGTGACTAGGTGCTGTCTGTACAGTGTGACTAGGTGCTGTCTGTACAGTGTGACTAGGTGCTGTCTGTACAGTGTGACTAGGTGCCGTCTGTACAGTGTGACTAGGTGCTGTCTCTGACAGGATGACTGAGTGTTGTCTGTTACAGTGTGACTAGGTGCTGTCTCTGACAGGATGACTGAGTGTTGTTTGTGTGACTAGGTGCTGTCTGTACAGTGTGACTAGGTGCTGTCTCTGACAGGATGACTGAGTGTTGTTTGTGTGACTAGGTGCTGTCTGTACAGTGTGACTAGGTGCTGTCTCTGACAGGATGACTGAGTGTTGTTTGTGTGACTAGGTGCTGTCTGTACAGTGTGACTAGGTGCTGTCTCTGACAGGATGACTGAGTGTTGTTTGTGTGACTAGGTGCTGTCTGTACAGTGTGACTAGGTGCCGTCTGCACAGTGTGACTAGGTGCTGTCTGTACAGTGTGACTAGGTGCTGTCTCTGACAGGATGACAGTGCTGTCTGTTACAGTGTGACTAGGTGCTGTCTGTACAGTGTGACTAGGTGCTGTCTGTTACAGTGTGACTAGGTGCTGTCTGTACAGTGTGACTAGGTGCTGTCTGTACAGTGTGACTAGGTGCTGTCTGTTACAGTGTGACTAGGTGCTGTCTGTATAGTGTGACTAGGTGCCGTCTGTACAGTGTGACTAGGTGCTGTCTGTATAGTGTGACTAGGTGCTGTCTGTACAGTGTGACTAGGTGCTGTCTGTATAGTGTGACTAGGTGCCGTCTGTACAGTGTGACTAGGTGCTGTCTGTACAGTGTGACTAGGTGCTGTCTGTTACAGTGTGACTAGGTGCTGTCTGTACAGTGTGACTAGGTGCTGTCTGTACAGTGTGACTAGGTGCTGTCTTTGACAGGATGACTGAGTGCTGTCTGTTACAGTGTGACTAGGTGCTGTCTGTGCAGTGTGACTAGGTGCTGTCTGTATAGTGTGACTAGGTGCTGTCTGTTACAGTGTGACTAGGTGCTGTCTGTACAGTGTGACTAGGTGCTGTCTGTACAGTGTGACTAGGTGCTGTCTGTACAGTGTGACTAGGTGCTGTCTGTACAGTGTGACTAGGTGCTGTCTGTACAGTGTGACTAGGTGCTGTCTGTACAGTGTGACTAGGTGCTGTCTCTGACAGGATGACTGAGTGTTGTCTGTTACAGTGTGACTAGGTGCTGTCTCTGACAGGATGACTGAGTGTTGTTTGTGTGACTAGGTGCTGTCTGTACAGTGTGACTAGGTGCTGTCTCTGACAGGATGACTGAGTGTTGTTTGTGTGACTAGGTGCTGTCTGTACAGTGTGACTAGGTGCTGTCTCTGACAGGATGACTGAGTGTTGTTTGTGTGACTAGGTGCTGTCTGTACAGTGTGACTAGGTGCTGTCTCTGACAGGATGACTGAGTGTTGTTTGTGTGACTAGGTGCTGTCTGTACAGTGTGACTAGGTGCCGTCTGCACAGTGTGACTAGGTGCTGTCTGTACAGTGTGACTAGGTGCTGTCTCTGACAGGATGACAGTGCTGTCTGTTACAGTGTGACTAGGTGCTGTCTGTACAGTGTGACTAGGTGCTGTCTGTTACAGTGTGACTAGGTGCTCTCTGTACAGTGTGACTAGGTGCTGTCTGTACAGTGTGACTAGGTGCTGTCTCTGACAGGATGACTGAGTGTTGTCTGTTACAGTGTTACTAAGTGCTGTCAGCATGTGTGACTGAGTGCTGACTGTGACAATTTCACTGGGTGAATGCTCCCTCAGTACTGTATCAATGGGCCATTTTCTTTGCCCATTGCTGTTGTCCCTGTGAATTGGATGATTGGTAGAGACATGAGGGGCAGTTTTTGGAATGAGGTCAGACACACATTTATCCTGGAAAAGATCTCAATTAAATGAATCCATCAGCCAAGGAAGTGAGCAGATCTTTGCATGGGCAGTTTGGTTTTCTTGCATTGCCAAACAAACAGAGAACAGCGTCTGACCCACTGTCCCACCCAGTCCCAGAGGGGGAAAGGACAGTGTCTGACCCACTGTCCCACCCAGTCCCAGAGGGGGAAAGGACAACGTCTGACCCACTGTCCCACCCAGTCCCAGAGGGGGAAAGGACAGTGTCTGACCCACTGTCCCACCCAGTCCCAGAGGGGGAAAGGACAGTGTCTGACCCACTGTCCCACCCAGACCCAGAGGGAGGAAAGGACAGTGTCTGACCCACTGTCCCACCCAGTCCCAGAGGGGGAAAGGACAGTGTCTGACCCACTGTCCCACCCAGTCCCAGAGGGGGAAAGGACAGTGTCTGACCCACCCAGTCCCAGAGGGGGAAAGGACAGTGTCTGACCCACTGTCCCAACCAGTCCCAGAGGGGGAAAGAACAGTGTCTGACCCACTGTCCCACCCAGTCCCAGAGGGGGAAAGGACAGTGTCTGACCCACTGTCCCACCCAGTCCCAGAGGGGGAAAGGACAGTGTCTGACCCCCACCCAGTCCCAGAGGGGGAAAGGACAGTGTCTGACCCACTGTCCCAACCAGTCCCAGAGGGGGAAAGAACAGTGTCTGACCCACTGTCCCACCCAGTCCCAGAGGGGGAAAGGACAGTGTCTGACCCACTGTCCCACCCAGTCCCAGAGGGGGAAAGGACAGTGTCTGACCCCCACCCAGTCCCAGAGGGGGAAAGGACAGTGTCTGACCCACTGTCCCACCCAGTCCCAGAGGGGGGAAAGGACAGTGTCTGACCCACTGTCCCACCCAGTCCCAGAGGGGGAAAGGACAGTATCTGACCCACTGTCCCACCCAGTCCCAGAGGGGGAAAGGACAGTGTCTGACCCCCACCCAGTCCCAGAGGGGGAAAGGACAGTGTCTGACCCACTGTCCCACCCAGTCCCAGAGGGGGAAAGGACAGTGTCTGACCCCTGTCCCACCCAGTCCCAGAGGGGGAAAGGACAGTGTCTGACCCACTGTCCCACCCAGTCCCAGAGGGGGAAAGGACAGTGTCTGACCCACTGTCCCACCCAGTCCCAGAGGGGGAAAGGACAGTGTCTGACCCACCCAGTCCCAGAGGGGGAAAGGACAGTGTCTGACCCACTGTCCCAACCAGTCCCAGAGGGGGAAAGAACAGTGTCTGACCCACTGTCCCACCCAGTCCCAGAGGGGGAAAGGACAGTGTCTGACCCACTGTCCCACCCAGTCCCAGAGGGGGAAAGGACAGTGTCTGACCCCCACCCAGTCCCCAGAGGGGGAAAGGACAGTGTCTGACCCACTGTCCCAACCAGTCCCAGAGGGGGAAAGAACAGTGTCTGACCCACTGTCCCACCCAGTCCCAGAGGGGGAAAGGACAGTGTCTGACCCACTGTCCCACCCAGTCCCAGAGGGGGAAAGGACAGTGTCTGACCCCCACCCAGTCCCAGAGGGGGAAAGGACAGTGTCTGACCCACTGTCCCAACCAGTCCCAGAGGGGGAAAGAACAGTGTCTGACCCACTGTCCCACCCAGTCCCAGAGGGGGAAAGGACAGTGTCTGACCCACTGTCCCACCCAGTCCCAGAGGGGGAAAGGACAGTGTCTGACCACTGTCCCACCCAGTCCCAGAGGGGGAAAGGACAGTGTCTGACCCACTGACCCACCCAGTCCCAGAGGGGGAAAGGACAGTGTCTGACCCATTGTCCCACCCAGTCCCAGAGGGGGAAAGGACAGTGTCTGACCCACTGTCCCACCCAGACCCAGAGGGGGAAAGGACAGTGTCTGACCCACTGTCCCACCCAGTCCCAGAGGGAGGAAAGCCAGTCCGGAATATATGGTTGTTTAGTCTGAAGATTCCCACAGTCACTCACCAAAAGTAGAGACTGACCTGGGAAGTGTGCCCAACTTCCACGGCACTGTCATACTTTTCTCTATCCATTGAATCTCGGCAAGCTCCCAGTGCACCGGAGTACGCCTTTCCCTGATCAACAGGCACTCTCACAACTGCCCCTTGCAGGTGCCAACACATCCCAAAATAATTCTCTGTAATGTGCACACTAAAAGCCCAATATACTTTACTACAACTTTTTGTTATACTTTAGAAAAACCCCAACACATTGTTCTACTGTTCTAATAAATGGGCCCTCTATCTATATCAGGTATGACATTGAAACACTGGTAAATATTACTTCATCTCTCTCTTATAAGAACTCGGGCACGCTCTCTATAACCTATTTCACTATGATCCCAATAGATCACAAGACAGCTCTTTCTATTAAAGGGTACTCTCTCTCTCTATGAAATCTCACTTTGACCCCAGGATGTTTTACTACAATGCCCTTTAATAAGGGGCCCTCTCTCTCTCTATAAACTATCTCAGTCAGATCACAATAACGCATACGACAGCTGGATTAATGTGGTCCTCCAGCTCCCTAAGGTAATCTCACAAAGTCCCCAGGAAATCTTATGACAGCTTTATCTCTTCAAGGAACGCTCTCTCTATTTCTAAAATCTATCACACTAAGAGCCCAATATATTATGGGACAGCTCTTTCTAAAAGAGGGGTGCTGTAATCTCTCTCCCTAAAACCCCAATCAATCTTACTCCTTTAATAAACAAGCTCTCTATCTTTGTCTATAAGGTATCTCAGTAAAATCAACATGTTTCCATAACTCCCTCTAATTTTAGTGTGTGATATATTATAACACTGATTGCTTACGGCTCTCTAATACAGACATTTAAACCATTTCTTTTCAAGTCCAGTCACTTCCCAGCAAAGTTTAAGGTCGATCTAGAGGGGGACAAAAGTTTGGCATCAACTCGATACCAAACACAGATCGGAAGAGACATGATCAGTAGAACTGAACTCTGGCAGGAAGGTTGCTGGAAGTCTTTTGGACCTTGTATTCCTATCTCCAATTACCTCCCTCGCCCCAGCAGAGTTCAGCCCTGCTGCAGCTCCCAGTATGTTACAACCGACGAACAGAACTGTTCAAAGTAACTGAAACAAAATGAATATTTCTGTGTGTGTGATGTCTTCCCTCAAGATTGCTCTCTCTCTCATTCTCTCCCTCGAGTTGCTCACGCCGTTATCCTGAAGATGTAGCTTTCATGGCTGGGGCCACCAGGGCAATCGCGGGAGGTTTGGTATACTTGCGGTACGTGTCTGATTGGCATAGTACCCGGCAACATTGGGATGATCCCAAACTGACCCCAAGATAAATCCAGCCCGTTGTGAGAAGCCTTGCAGGAGGGGCAAAGAGAGA
>NC_052158.1:9597534-9639797 GCF_902713615.1 Scyliorhinus canicula
TGTGACTGAGTGCTGACTGTGACAATTTCACTGGGTGAATGCTCCCTCAGTACTGTATCAATGGGCCATTTTCTTTGCCCATCGCTGTTGTCCCTGTGAATTGGATTATCGGTAGAGACATGAGGGGCAGTTTTTGGAATGAGGTCAGACACACATTTATCCTGGAAAAGATCTCAATTAAATGAATCCATCAGCCAAGGAAGTGAGCAGATCTTTGCATGGGCAGTTTGGTTTTCTTGCATTGCCAAACAAACAGAGAACAGCATCTGACCCACTATTCCACCCAGAGGGGGAAAGGACAGTGTCTGACCCACTGTCCCACCCAGAGGGGGAAAGGACAGTGTCTGACCCACTGTCCCACCCAGTCCCAGAGGGGGAAAGGACAGCGTCTGACCCACTGTCCCACCCAGTCCCAGAGGGGGAAAGGACAGTGTCTGACCCACTGTCCCACCCAGTCCCAGAGGGGGAAAGGACAGTGTCTGACCCACTGTCCCACCCAGTCCCAGAGGGGGAAAGGACAGCGTCTGACCCACTGTCCCACCCAGTCCCAGAGGGGGAAAGGACAGTGTCTGACCCACTGTCCCACCCAGAGGGGGAAAGGACAGTGTCTGACCCACTGTCCCACCCAGAGGGGGAAAGGACAGTGTCTGACCCACTGTCCCACCCAGTCCCAGAGGGGGAAAGGACAGTGTCTGACCCACTGTCCCACCCAGACCCAGATGGAGGAAAGGACAGTGTCTGACCTACTGTCCCACCCAGTCCCAGAGGGGGAAAGGACAGTGTCTGACCCACTGTCCCACCCAGTCCCAGAGGGGGAAAGGACAGTGTCTGACCCACTGTCCCACCCAGTCCCAGAGGGGGAAAGGACAGCGTCTGACCCACTGTCCCACCCAGTCCCAGAGGGGAAAGGACAGTGTCTGACCCACTGTCCCACTCAGTCCCAGAGGGGGAAAGGACAGTGTCTGACCCACTGTCCCACCCAGAGGGGGAAAGGACAGTGTCTGACCCACTGTCCCACCCAGAGGGGGAAAGGACAGTGTCTGACCCACTGTCCCACCCAGTCCCAGAGGGGGAAAGGACAGTGTCTGACCCACTGTCCCACCCAGTCCCAGAGGGGGAAAGGACAGTGTCTGACCCACTGTCCCACTCAGTCCCAGAGGGGGAAAGGGCAGTGTCTGACCCACTGACCCACCCAGTCCCAGAGGGGGAAAGGACAGTGTCTGACCCACTGTCCCACCCAGTCCCAGAGGGGGAAAAGGCAGTATCTGACCCACTGTCCCACCCAGAGGGGGAAAGGACAGTGTCTGTCCCACTGTCCCACCCAGTCCCAGAGGGGGAAAGGATAGTGTCTGACCCACTGTCCCACCCAGTCCCAGAGGGGGAAAGGACAGTGTCTGACCCCCACCCAGTCCCAGAGGGGGAAAGGACAGTGTCTGACCCCCACCCAGTCCCAGAGGGGGAAAGGACAGTATCTAACCCACTGCCCCACCCAGAGGGGGAAAGGACAGTGTCTGACCCACTGTCCCACCCAGTCCCAGAGGGGGAAAGGACAGTGTCTGACCCACTGTCCCACCCAGTCCCAGAGGGGGAAAGGACAGTGTCTGACCCACTGTCCCACCCAGTCCCAGAGGGGGAAAGGACAGTGTCTGACCCACTGTCCCACCCAGTCCCAGAGGGGGAAAGGACAGTGTCTGACCCACTGTCCCACCCAGTCCAAGAGGGGGAAAGGACAGTGTCTGATCTACTGTCCCACCCAGTCCCAGAGGGGGAAAGGACAGTGTCTGACCCACTGTCCCACCCAGTCCCAGAGGGGGAAAGGACAGTGTCTGACCCACTGTCCCACCCAGTCCCAGAGGGGGAAAGGACAGTGTCTGACCCACTGTCCCACCCAGAGGGGGAAAGGACAGTGTCTGACCCACTGTCCCACCCAGTCCCAGAGGGGGAAAGGACAGTGTCTGACCCACTGTCCCACCCAGTGGGGGAAAGGACAGTGTCTGACCCACTGTCCCACCCAGTCCCAGAGGGGGAAAGGACAGTGTCTGACCCACTGTCCCACCCAGTCCCAGAGGGGGAAAGGACAGTGTCTGACCCACTGTCCCACCCAGTCCCAGAGGGGGAAAGGACAGTGTCTGACCCACTGTCCCACCCAGTCCCAGAGGGGGAAAGGACAGTGTCTGACCCACTGTCCCACCCAGTCCCAGAGGGGGAAAGGACAGTATCTGACCCACTGTCCCACCCAGTCCCAGAGGGGGAAAGGACAGTGTCTGACCTACTGTCCCACCCAGTCCCAGAGGGGGAAAGGACAGTGTCTGACCCACTGTCCCACCCAGTCCCAGAGGGGGAAAGGACAGTGTCTGACCCACTGTCCCACCCAGACCCAGAGGGGGAAAGGACAGTGTCTGACCCACTGTCCCACCCAGTCCCAGAGGGAGGAAAGCCAGTCCGGAATATATGGTTGTTTAGTCTGAAGATTCCCACAGTCACTCACTAAAAGTAGAGACTGACCTGGGGAAAGTGCCCAATTTCCACGGCACTGTCATACTTTTCTCTATCCATTGAATCTCGGCAAGCTCCCAGTGCACCGGAGTACGCCGTTCCCTGATCAACAGGCACTCTCACAACTGCCCCTTGCAGGTGCCAACATATCCCACAATAATTCTCTGTAATGTGCACACTAAAAGCCCAATATACTTTACTACAACTTTTTGTTATACTTTAGAAAAACCCCAACACATTGTTCTACTGTTCTAATAAATGGGCCCTCTATCTATATCAGGTATGACATTGAAACACTGGTAAATATTACTTCATCTCTCTCTTATAAGAACTCGGGCACGCTCTCTATAACCTATTTCACTATGATCCCAATAGATCACAAGACAGCTCTTTCTATTAAAGGGTACTCTCTCTCTCTATGAAATCTCACTTTGACCCCAGGATGTTTTACTACAATGCCCTTTAATAAGGGGCCCTCTCTCTCTCTATAAACTATCTCAGTCAGATCACAATAACGCATACGACAGCTGGATTAATGTGGTCCTCCAGCTCCCTAAGGTAATCTCACAAAGTCCCCAGGAAATCTTATGACAGCTTTATCTCTTCAAGGAACGCTCTCTCTATTTCTAAAATCTATCACACTAAGAGCCCAATATATTATGGGACAGCTCTTTCTAAAAGAGGGGTGCTGTAATCTCTCTCCCTAAAACCCCAATCAATCTTACTCCTTTAATAAACAAGCTCTCTATCTTTGTCTATAAGGTATCTCAGTAAAATCAACATGTTTCCATAACTCCCTCTAATTTTAGTGTGTGATATATTATAACACTGATTGCTTACGGCTCTCTAATACAGACATTTAAACCATTTCTTTTCAAGTCCAGTCACTTCCCAGCAAAGTTTAAGGTCGATCTAGAGGGGGACAAAAGTTTGGCATCAACTCGATACCAAACACAGATCAGAAGAGACATGATCAGTAGAACTGAACTCTGGCAGGAAGGTTGCTGGAAGTCTTTTGGACCTTGTATTCCTATCTCCAATTACCTCCCTCGCCCCAGCAGAGTTCAGCCCTGCTGCAGCTCCCAGTATGTTACAACCGACGAACAGAACTGTTCAAAGTAACTGAAACAAAATGAATATTTCTGTGTGTGTGATGTCTTCCCTCAAGATTGCTCTCTCTCTCATTCTCTCCCTCGAGTTGCTCACGCCGTTATCCTGAAGATGTAGCTTTCATGGCTGGGGCCACCAGGGCAATCGCGGGAGGTTTGGTATACTTGCGGTACGTGTCTGATTGGCATAGTACCCGGGCAACATTGGGATGATCCCAAACTGACCCCAAGATAAATCCAGCCCGTTGTGAGAAGCCTTGCAGGAGGGGCAAAGAGAGAGTTCTTGAAGTGAATGGGAGCCAGTTGCCTCAACAGCCAACAGGAGAGGAAGGAATTGTTGCCTAATCCCAAACCCTCCATGATCTTGGCGATGTATATCTATCTGGAGGGTGGGACTTGCTGCGTGATGACCATTAATTCCCAAGCAGCAAGTCAGTTTATTGGGTCCTAACCCCTTCAGTTACAATATGTTAAATTGAGTACAGCACAGAAACAGGCCATTCGGCCCAACTGGTCTATACTGGTCAGAAGCCTCCTTCCTCACTTTATCTCACTCTACCTCCATATCCTTCTATTCCTTTCTCCCTCACATGCTTATCTAGCTTCTCCCTTTCAAATGTGTCAATACGTATTCCCAAAAAAAGCCTCTCCCGAGAGCCACTTCCCAGTGCAGCTGTGCCGAGATCCCACGGGAAGTGTTTTTTTTTTATGGTGGGGGTCACCTTGTCCTTGGTAAAGCATCGTCAGCACAGGTTGGAGCGGTCGATTGTCTGGAGTGAATCAGGAGGCTCCGTGGGGTCGAAGTTCAGAAAGATGGGTGCCATGGTAGGCCTGGTTGGCTGGGGGCAGGGTGCAGTGCCACTGGGGGTGGAGAAGAGGGGACTGGGGGGCCCCAGGGCTCCGGAGTTTTGCTGGGCCGCAACCGATGGGGAGTGAGGCAGCTCGTGAGGGTCTGACACGGTGTCGCTGTCCGTATTCTCCTCCTGCAGGAGGCTTTTCCGCAGCTTAGCCCGAGCATTCTGAAACCAAACCTACAAACAGTTAAAAGGGGACAAATAAACATCTACCCATCGGGCAGGAACGTTTCGCAGCCCCTTCCCTCGCCCCGCACACCCACCCTGCCCCACCTCTGCCCATCCCCGGCCCCAAGACTGCTCCACGCCAGCCATACGCATGCCCCACCTCCCGCCATGAACCTCCTTGCTCAACCCCTGCCCCTCAGCCTGCCCTACCATTGCCCATTACCCTTCCCCACCTCTGCACCATCTCCCCTCCCCTGCCCCTGCTCCTCCCCTCCCCTGCCCCTCCCCCTCCCCTGCCCCTGCTCCTCCCCTCCCCTGCCCCATCCCCTCCCCTCCCCTGCCCTCCCCCCTGCCCCTGCTCCTCCCCTCCCCTGTCCCTGCTCCTCCCCTCCCCTGCCCCGCCCCTGCTCCTCCCCTCCCCTGCCCCTCCCCCTCCCCTGTCCCTGCTCCTCCCCTCCCCTGCCCCTCCCCTTTCCCTCTCCTGCCCCACCCCTCCCCCTCCCCGCCCCTGCTCCTCCCACTCCCCTGCCCTCCACTCCCCTGCCCCTCCCTCCCCTTCCCCTCTCCTGCCCTTCCCCTCCCCTGCCCCTCCCCTCCCCTGCCCCTGCTCCTCCCCTCCACTGCCCCTCCCCTCCCCTGCCCCTCCCCCCTGCCCCTGCTCCTCCCCTCCCCTGCCCCTCCCCCTCCCCTCCCCTCCCCTGCCGCTGCTCCTCCCCCTCCCCTGCTCCTCCCCTCCCCGCCCCTCCCCTCCCCTGTCCCTCCCATGACCCTGCTCCTCCCCTCCCCTGCCCCTCCCCCTCCCCTGTCCCTGCTCCCCTCCCCTGCCCCTGCTCCTCCCCTCCCCTGCCCCTCCCCCTCCCCTGTCCCTGCTCCTCCCCTCCCCTGCCCCTCCCCTTTCCCTCTCCTGCCCCTCCCCTCCCCCTCCCCGCCCCTGCTCCTCCCACTCCCCTGCCCCTCCACTCCCCTGCCCCTCCCCTCCCCTTCCCCTCTCCTGCCCTTCCCCTCTCCTGCCCCTCCCCTCCCCCTCCCCTGCCCCTGCTCCTCCCCTCCACTGCCCCTCCCCCTCCTCTGCCCCTCCCCTTCCCCTCCTGTCCCTCCCCTCCCCCTCCCCTGCCCCTGCTCCTTCCCCTCCCCTGCTCCTCCCCTCTCCTGTCCCTCCCCTCCCCTGCCCATGCTCCTCCCCCTCCCCTCCCCCCTGCCCATCCCCTGCCCCTGCTCCTCCCCCTCCCCTCCCCTGCCCCTCCCCTCCCCTGCCCCTGTTCCTCCCCTGCCCCTCCCCTCCCCTGCCCCTCCCCCCTGCCCCTGCTCCTCCCCTCCCCTGCCCCTCCCCCTCCCCTCCCCTGCCCCTCCCCTCCCCTGCCCCTGCTCCTCCCCCTCCCCTGCTCCTCCCCTCCCCGCCCCTCCCCTGCCCCTCCCCTGACCCTGCTCCTCCCCTCCCCGCCCCTCCCCCTCCCCTGTCCCTGCTCCTCCCCTCCCCTGCCCCGCCCCTGCTCCTCCCCTCCCCTGCCCCTCCCCCTCCCCTGTCCCTGCTCCTCCCCTCCCCTGCCCCTCCCCTTTCCCTCTCCTGCCCCTCCCCTCCCCCTCCCCTGCCCCTCCCCTCCCCCTCCCCGCCCCTGCTCCTCCCACTCCCCTGCCCCTCCACTCCCCTGCCCCTCCCCTCCCCTTCCCCTCTCCTGCCCTTCCCCTCTCCTGCTCCTCCCCTCCCCCTCCCCTGCTCCTCCCCTCCACTGCCCCTCCCCCTCCCCTGCCCCTCCCCTTCCCCTCTCCTGTCCCTCCCCTCCCCCTCCCCTGCCCCTGCTCCTTCCCCTCCCCTGCTCCTCCCCTCTCCTGCCCCTCCCCTCCCCTGCCCCTCCCCTGCCCATGCTCCTCCCCCTCCCCTCCCCCTCCCCAGCCCATCCCCTGACCCTGCTCCTCCCCCTCCTCTCCCCTGCCCCTCCCCTCCCCTGCCCCTGTTCCTCCCCTGCCCCTCCCCTCCCCTGCCCCTCCCCTGCCCCTGTCCCTCCCTCCCCTGCCCCTCCCCTGCCCCTCCCCTGCCCCTGCTCCTCCCCCTCCCCTGCTCCTCCCCTCCCCGCCCCTCCCCTCCCCTGCCCCTCCCCTGCCCCTCCCCTGACCCTGCTCCTCCCCTCCCCGCCCCTCCCCCTCCCCTGTCCCTGCTCCTCCCCTCCCCTGCCCCGCCCCTGCTCCTCCCCTCCCCTGCCCCTCCCCCTCCCCTGTCCCTGCTCCTCCCCTCCCCTGCCCCTCCCTTTCCCTCTCCTGCCCCTCCCCCTCCCCCTCCCCGCCCCTGCTCCTCCCACTCCCCTGCGCCTCCACTCCCCTGCCCCTCCCCTCCCCTTCCCCTCTCCTGCCCTTCCCCTCTCCTGCTCCTCCCCTCCCCCTCCCCTGCTCCTCCCCTCCACTGCCCCTCCCCCTCCCCTGCCCCTCCCCTTCCCCTCTCCTGTCCCTCCCCTCCCCCTCCCCTGCCCCTGCTCCTTCCCCTCCCCTGCTCCTCCCCTCTCCTGCCCCTCCCCTCCCCTGCCCCTCCCCTGCCCATGCTCCTCCCCCTCCCCTCCCCCTCCCCTGCCCCTCCCCTGCCCCTGCTCCTCCCCCTCCTCTCCCCTGCCCCTCCCCTCCCCTGCCCCTGTTCCTCCCTGCCCCTCCCCTCCCCTGCCCCTCCCCTGCCCCTGTCCCTCCCTCCCCTGCCCCTCCCCTGCACCTGCTCCTCCCCTCCCCTGCTCCTCCCCTCCCCGACCCTCCCCTGCCCCTCCCCTGCCCCTCCCCTCCCCTGCCCCTCCCCTGCCCCTCCCCTGCCCCTGCTCCTCCCCTCCACTGCCCCTCCCCTCCCCTGCCCCTGCCCCTCCCCTCCCCTGCCCCTCCCCTGCCCCTGCTCCTCCCCTCCCCTGCCCCTCTCCTCCCCTGCCCCGTCCCTCCCCTCCCCTGCCCCTCCCCTCCCTTGCCCCTCCCCTCCCTTGCCCCTCCCCTGCCCATGCTCCTCCCCCTCCCAGCCCTTTCACTTGCCCGGTAGACAATTCCAAAGAGCCACAATCCTGAATGAGGCGATTTCTCCTTATCGCAGTCCTAAATGATCGACCCTTGTTTAAAGATGACATCCGGGCAATAGTTAGGGATTAAATCGGTGCTATGGAGGATAAGGTTGAATCCATTTGGGTGGAAATCAGGAATAGTAAGGTGAAAAAGTCACTGATAGGAGTAGTCTATCGGCCACCAAATGGTAACGTTATGGTGGGGCAGGCAATAAACAAAGAGATAACTGATGCATGTAGAAATGGTACAGCAATTATCATGGGGGATTTTAATCTACATGTCGATTGGTTTAACCAGGTCGGTCAAGGCAACCTTGAGGAGGAGTTTATAGAATGTATCCGCGATAGTTTCCTAGAACAGTATGTAATGGAACCTACGAGGGAACAAGCGGTCCTAGATCTTGTCCTGTGTAATGAGACAGGATTGATTCATGATCTCATAGTTAGGGATCCTCTCGGAAGGAGCAATCACAATATGGTGGAATTTAAAATACAGATGGAGGGTGAGAAGGTAAAATCAAATACTAGTGTTTTGTGCTTAAACAAAGGAGATTACAATGGGATGAGAGAAGAACTAGCTAAGGTAGATTGGGAGAAAATACTTTATGGTGGAACAGTTGAGGAGCAGTGGAGAACCTTCCAAGCGATTTTTCACAGTGCTCAGCAAAGGTTTATACCAACAAAAAGGAAAGAGGGTAGAAAGAGGGAAAATCGACCGTGGATATCTAAGGAAATAAGGGAGAGTATCAAATTGAAGGAAAGAGCATACAAAGTGGCAAAGATTGGTGGGAGACTAGAGGACTGGGAAATCTTTAGGGGGCAACAGAAAGCTACTAAAAAAGCTATAAAGAAGAGTAAGATAGATTATGAGAGTAAACCTGCTCAGAATATAAAAACAGACAGTAAAAGTTTTTACAAATATATAAAGCAAAAAAGAGTGGCTAAGGTAAATATTGGTTCTTTAGAGGATGAGAAGGGAGTTTTAATAATGGGAGATGAGGAAATGGCTGAGGAACTGAACAGGTTTTCTGGGTCGGTCTTCACAGTGGAAGACACAAATAACATGCCAGCGACTGATAGAAATGAGGTTATGACAGGTGAGGACCTTGAGAGTATTGTTATCACTAAGGAGGGAGTGATGGGCAAGCTAATGGGGCTAAAGGTAGACAAGTCTCCTGGCCCTTATGGAATGCATCCCAGGGTGCTAAAAGAGATGGCTAGGGAAATTGCAGATGCACTAGTGATGATTTACCAAAATTCACTAGACTCTGGGGTGGTCCCGGTGGATTGGAAATTAGCAAACGTGACACCACTGTTTAAAAAAGGAGGTAGGCAGAAAGCAGGAAATTATAGGCCAGTGAGCTTAACGTCGGTAGTAGGGAAGATGCTGGAATCTATCATCAAGGAAGAAGTAGCGAGGCATCTGGATAGAAATTGTCCCATTGGGCAGACGCAGCATGGGTTCATAAAGGGCAGGTCGTCCTAACTAATTTAGTGGAATTTTTTGAGGACATTACCAGTGCAGTGGGTAACGGGGAGCCAATGGATGTGGTATATCTGGATTTCCAGAAAGCTTTTGCCAAGGTGCCACACAAAAGGCTGCTGCATAAGATAAAGATGCATGGCATTAAGGGTAAAGTAGTAGTATGGATAGAGGATTGGTTAATTAATAGAAAGCAAAGAGTTGGGATAAATGGGTGCTTCTCTGGTTGGCGATCAGTAGATAGTGGTGTCCCTCAGGGATCCGTGTTGGGCCCACAATTGTTCACAATCTACATAGATGATTTGGAGTTGGGGACCAAGGGCAATGTGTCCAAGTTTGCAGATGACACTAAGATGAGTGGTAAAGCGAAAAGTGCAGAGGATACTGGAAGTCTGCAGAGGGATTTGGATAGGTTAATTGAATGGGCTCGGGTCTGGCAGATGGAATACAAGGTTGACAAATGTGAGGTTATCCATTTTGGTAGGAATAACAGCAAACTGGATTATTATTTAAACAATAAAATATTAAAGCATGCTGCTGTGCAGAGAGACCTGGGTGTGCTAGTGCATGAGTCACAGAAAGTTGGTTTACAGGAGCAACAGGTGATTAAGAAGGCAAATGGAATTTTGTCCTTCATGGCTAGAGGGATGGAGTTTAAGACTAGGGAGGTTATGTTGCAATTGTATAAGGTGTTAGTGCGGCCACACCTGGAGTATTGTGTTCAGTTTTGGTCTCCTTACCTGAGAAAGGACGTACTGGCACTGGAGGGTGTGCAGAGGAGATTCACTAGGTTAATCCCAGAGCTGAAGGGGTTGGATTACGAGGAGAGGTTGAGTAGACTGGGACTGTACTCGTTGGAATTTAGAAGGATGAGGGGGGATCTTATCGAAACATTTAAAATTATGAAGGGAATAGATAGGATAGATGCGGGCAGGTTGTTTCCACTGGCGGGTGACAGCAGAACTAGGGGACATAGCCTCAAAATAAGGGGAAGCAGATTTAGGACTGAGTTTAGGAGGAACTTCTTCACCCAAAGGGTTGTGAATCTCTGGAATTGGTTGCCCAGTGAAGCAGTTGAGGCTCCTTCATTACATGTTTTTAAGGTAAAGATAGATAGTTTTTTCAAGAAAAAAGGGATTAAGGGTTATGGTGTTCGGGCCGGAAAGTGGAGCTGAGTCCATAAAAGATCAGCCATGATCTCATTGAATAGCGGAGCAGGCTCGAGGGGCCAGATGGCCTACTCCTGCTCCTAGTTCTTATGTTCTTATGACCCTGCGCCCTGGTGTTTCCCACTCCCCAGCCAGGAGGGAACAATCTCTCAGTATCCACCCCTGTCAAGCACTTCATTTTAATGAGATTGTCTCTCGTTTTGCTAAACTCCAGAGAATTCCAGCCCAATTGACCCAGCCAATCACCATCGGGAAAAAAAACCTCCTCCCAGGGACTAATCGACTGAACATTCACTGTCTCATTTCCAATACAAATATCCTTTCTTAAATGTGGAGACCAAAACTGCCCAGAGGATACCAGATGTGGCCTCACGCAAACTGTACCATTCGGATAAGACTACTTCAGCTCGGACTAGGAGTCGTAGGGACTTGAAACATGAACTGCATTTTCTCTCTCCACAGATTCTGCCAGACCTGCTGAGGTTTTCCAGTATTTGCTGCTCCCGATTCCAGCATCTGCAGTATGTTGCCTTGACTACTTTACCCCTGTACTCCAAGCTCGTTTCAGTAAAGACCCTAACGTTGCTTGCTGCATCGTCAAGCTAACTTTCTGCCGTGCGTTAAGCATTGCCTGGGGGCTGGGTAACCGGAGTTTGTGAGCTGTTCTCACCTGGAGGACTCGCTTGGGAAGGCCAGTCTTCTTGGAGAGCTGCTCCCAGTCCTTCCCGTCTGGATTGTGTTTGACTGCAAAGTACGACTCCATGGTGCGCAGTTGGTGGTGCTTGAAGCAGGTACGGATGCGTTTTGCCTTCTGCTGCCCGCAGTACCGAGGCTCCTCCAGATTCTGCTCTACCTCAGAACAGACTGAAACCACAATGCAGAAACAACACCTTACACAGAATCACAGAATCCATACGGAAAGGAACAACGGGAGGTAACACATTCTTGCCAGTCAATGAAAACACCCACTCTGGCTCCTAATCACCTCCTCGATAAATTCAACCAAATTTATTCGTCATAATCTCCCTTTGACAAAACCATACTGACTATCCTGTATTAATCCTTGACTCCCCAAGTGATATCGATCCTGTCCCTCAGAATTCTTCCCATAATTTCCCGACAACTGATGTTAGACTCACTGTCCAGTAATGAATTGATGTATCCCTACTTGACTTCTTGAATAATGGTACCAGATTAGCTGTCCTCCAATCCTCTTCCACCTCTCCTGTGACCAGTAAGGATTGAAAATTTAGCATCAGAGGCCCCAAAATCTCCTCCCTTGCCTCCCAGAACAGCCTCCGACATATCTCATCTGGGCCTGGCAGTTTATCCACTTTTAAACCCGTAAAACATCTTCTCCCTCTCAATTCTAATCTGTTCAATTATATCACAGTTCCCTCTCTGCTTCCTATACCTATATCAGCCTTCTCCATAGTGAACGCCTCTACAAAATATTTATTTAATACCTCATCCATGTCTTTTGGCTCCACACATAGATTGCCGCTTTTGCCCCTAATAGGCACGATTCGTTTCCTGGTTACCCTTCTTCCCTGAATATGTTTACAAGATATCTTGGGATTTTCCTTTATTTTGGCCACCAGTGTTTTTCACGTCCTCTTTTTGCTCTCCTAATTTTGTACTTCCTATACCCCTCTAATTTGATTTGCTCCATCCCAGTGGATCCCTGGGCTATTTCAGAGGGCAAATGTGCACCCCGTGGGGTGTAGGCCCAAAGCCACATTTATAGACCAGACATTCTCACCACTCTCTGGGAAAGGGGATTCTTCTGAATTCCCTGTTTCATTTCTTGGTGACTATCTTATATCGATGATCTTTCGTTATCTTCTTCCCCATAAGAGGCAACATTCTTTCGGTCCTCTCAATCAAAACCTTACATTATTTCAAAGATTTCTCCAACACTCTTCGAGAGAAAAGTGACGTGGCCTGTCAATCCTTTCCTGATGTGCATATCCACGTAGATCTGGTATCATTCTTGTAACCTGTTCTGCACCCTCTCCAGTGCCATTATATCCTTTGAATAATGTATTTTACAATCTACACTGCATTCAGAGCTACTAAGTGTGGTTTAAACAAGGAATAACTTCCCCACTTCACAATTCTATTCCTCTAGCAATAACCCCTAGAGCTTGCTGTTCTTTTTTGTGATCTTGCTGACCTCTGGCGCAGTTTTAAGTAATTTGAATTGTACCAAGTTCCCTTTGTTCCTCTAACTCACCAACATCTGCACCTCCCATGTAACAACTGACCTCCCATTCTTCCTGCCAAAACAGACTGCCTCACATTTACATAGAATTTACAGTGCAGAAGGAGGCCATTCGGCCCATCGAGTCTGCACCGGCTCCCAGAAAGAGCACCCTACGCAAGGTTAACACCTACACCCTATCCCCATAACCCAGCAACCCCACCCAACACTAAGGGCAATTTTGGACACTAAAGGAAATTTATCATGGCCAATCCACCTAACCTGCGCATCTTTGGACTGTGGGAGGAAACCGGAGCACCCGGAGGAAACCCACGCACACACGGGGAGGACGTGCAGACTCCGCACAGACAGTGACGCAAGCCGGAATCGAACCTGGGACCCTGGAGCTGTGAAGCGATTGTGCTATCCACAATGCTACCGTGCTGCCCTTTTACCTGTTGATTACAGCTACCCATTCAACAAGTTTATTAATGTCCTTCCAAATTTGTTTCAGATCTCCCCTGCATTGATTAACCCCGCACCCCCCCCTCTGCCCCCAACTCCCGCCAATTTGGTGTCATCCGCAAATTTTGCTTTTCATTCCAAAGTCCAAATGGTTGATGTAAACGGTGAACGCCCGTGGTCCCTGCAGTGATCCTTGAGGAACATCACTTCCCACCTTCTGGCATTCTGAAAAAAACACCCCTTTGCTCCCTGTCCTTCCTGTCTTGAAGCTCGCTGCCAACCATTCTGCCATTCGTCCCCTGATCCCCATTCGCTGACCCTATGAGTCTATTATGGGGCAACTTATCAAAAGCCTTCAGAAAATAAAGATAGATTACATCCGCTGTATTATTATTATCTGCTCTCTGTTACCTCCTCTAAACATTCAATACAGTCGGTCAAGCAAGTGTGAGTACCTCTTTTGTAATCCTTGCTGACTATTCATGACAATATTTCTCATTTCAGACGCTCTTCTGTTCTCTCCATTATTTCTCCGACAATTAATGTTAAGCTGACAGGTCCACAACACCCTGGACACTTTCTGTCCCCTTTCTTAAATGTAGGAATGACATTAACTATCTGGCAATGTAGCTTTTTCAAACAGATAATTGAATATATATAGTAATGACTCTCCGGTCCACTTTCCAAGATTCTTTTTAAATATAGTCAATCGCAAATATTTACAAGGATGAGGTTAAAAATGGCTTCAGTGAAACAAACCTAGATTCAAGTCATCTCCCTCGGTGTGGAATTTGCTGCCTCTCCTCTTGCGGGCACTGCCCCTCCGTGTGATCCAGTCACTGTCCCCATGGGTCACCGTAACTCCCTCGTCGACCCGGAAGGCCAGCTCTGTCAGGCCGTCCATCAGCCTGGCCTCATCCTCCTCCCGACACAGCAGCTGAAAGTGGGCCTGGCAGTACACCAGGCCCTGCCGCGTGCCGAAGAGGTCGCCCGTCACCAGTGCCTCGCCACAGATGGCGCACGTGAAGCAGCTGACGTGGTAAACCTCCTCCTTCGCCCGCATCACCATCTCCGAGGCCGGGATCCCCAGGTGGCAGCGGGAACACTGCTTGACGCAAAACCTCCTGGGTAAAGGGAAAAAGAACGAAAAGGGACAGCGTGGGTGGGGGCTCAACCAGTAGGCCTGAGTTGCCGGTTCAAATCCAACTCCAGGAACACAATTGCCAAATCTAGACTATTGCCCCTGGTGGTGCAATACTGAGGAAGCACAGTTCGAGGTGCCGTGTTTCAGATGTGACATCAAACCAAGACCCCCTCAGCCATCTTAGGGCACTAAAACAATTCTACGGCCAATATTTGGAGGAGGTGTGGGAATATTCTACCCGGTGTCACTCAATCATCATCACAAAAAGAAAGATTATCTGGTCATTATCCCACCACAGCTTGGAGGAACTGACTGTGTGAAAATTGATTACTAAATTAAAGAGGACTTCACCAGATCAAAGCTAGTTTTGATCCTAACAGGCACAATATCAATAATGTAAAATCATGGATAGCAGGTGAGGATTTGGCAAAATATATGCAATCACAACCACTAAACTTTGCATTAATGGAACAAAGTAACATGATGCAAGGTGTTTTGAATGAGAGAATAGCCAATAGAATAGGACACAGAGACACATAAGGAGGTACAGGTGAGTTGCATGTTGGGGATTTGGGTTAGTGTTGAATTTAGTGTTGGGGATTTGGGGTAGAGTTGAGTTTAGTGTTGGGGATTTGGGGTAGAGTTGAGTTTATTGTTGGGGATTTGGGGTAGAGTTGAGTTTAGTGTTGGGGATTTGGGGTAGAGTTGAGTTTATTGTTGGGGATTTGGGGTAGAGTTGAGTTTAGTGTTGGGGATTTGGGATAGAGTTGAGTTGCATGTTGGGGATTTGGGGTTGAGTTGAGTTTAGTGTTGGGGATTTGGGGTAGAGTTGAGTTTAGTGTTGGGGATTTGGGGAGAGTTGAGTTGAATATTCGGGATTTGGGGTAGAGTTGAGTTGAATTTTGGGGATTTGGGGTTAGAGTTAAGTTTCCTGTTGGGGATTTGGGGTAGAGTTGAGTTTATTGTTGGGGATTTGGGCTAGAGTTGAGTTTAGTGTTGGGGATTTGGGCTAGAGTTGAGTTTAGTGTTGGGGATTTGGGGCAGAGTTGAGTTGAATTTTGGGGATTTGGGGTAGAGTTGAGTTTATTGTTGGGGATTTGGGGTAGAGTTGAGTTTATTGTTGGGGATTTGGGCTAGAGTTGAGTTTAGTGTTGGGGATTTGGGGCAGAGTTGAGTTGAATTTTGGGAATTAGTGGTAGAGTTGAGTTTATTGTTGGCGATTTGGGGTAGAGTTGAGTTTAGTGTTGCAGACTTGGGGTACAGTTGAGTTGAATGTTGGGGATTTGGGGTAGAGTTGAGTTTATTGTTGGCGATTTGGGGTAGAGTTGAGTTTAGTGTTGCGGACTTGGGGTAGAGTTGAGTTGAATGTTGGGGATTCCGTGTAGACTTGAGTTTAGAGTTGGGGATTTGGGGTAGAGTTGAGATAGTGTTGGGGATTTGGGGTAGAGTTGAGTTTAGTGTTGGGGATTTGGGGTAGAGTTGAGTTTAGTGTTAGGGATTTGGGTTGGAGTTGAGTTTAGTGTTGGGGATTTGGGGTAGAGTTGAGTTTAGTGTTGGGGATTTGGGGTAGAGTTGAGTTTAGTGTTGGGGATTTGGGGTAGAGTTGAGTTTAGTGTTGGGGACTTGGGGCAGAGCTGAGTTTAGTGTTGGGGATTTGGGATAGAGTTGAGTTGCATGTTGGGGATTTGGGGTTGAGTTGAGTTTAGTGTTGGGGATTTGGAGTAGAGTTGAGTTTAGTGTTGGGGATTTGGGGAGAGTTGAGTTGAATGTTCGGGATTTGGGGTAGAGTTGAGTTGAATGTTGGGGATTTGGGGTTAGAGTTGAGTTTCCTATTGGGGATTTGGGGTAGAGTTGACTTTCCTATTGGGGATTTGGGGTAGAGTTGACTTTAGTGTTGGGGATTTGGGGAGAGTTGAGTTGTATGTTGGGGATTTGGGGTTAGAGTTGAGTTTCCAATTGGGGATTTGGGGTAGAGTTGACTTTAGTGTTGGGGATTTGGGGAGAGTTGAGTTGTATGTTGGGGATTTGGGGTAGAGTTGAGTTTATTGTTGGGGATTTGGGCTAGAGTTGAGTTTATTGTTGGGGATTTGGGGTTGAGTTGAGTTTAGTGTTGGGGATTTGGGGCAGAGTTGAGTTGAATTTTGGGGATTTGGGGTAGAGTTGAGTTTTGTGTTGGGGATTTGGGGTAGGGTTTAGTTTAGTGTTGTGGATTTGGGGCTGAATTGAGTTTAGAGTTGAGGATTTGTGGAAGAGTTGAGTTTAGAGTTGGGGATGTGGGTAGAGTTGAGTTTACTGTTGGGGATTTGGGGTTAGAGTTGAGTTTAGTGTTGGGGATTTGGGGTAGAGTTGAGTTTAGTGTTGGGGATTTGGGGGAGAGTTGAGTTTAGAGTTGGGGATTTGGGGAGAGTTGAGTTTAGTGTTGGGGATTTGGGGGAGAGTTGAGTTGAATGTTGGGGATTTGGGGTAGTGTTAAGTTTAGTGTTGGGGATTTGGGGTAGAGTTGAGTTTAGTGTTGGGGATTTGGGGTAGAGTTGAGTTTAGTGTTGGGGATTTGGGGAGAGTTGAGTTTAGTGTTGGGGATTTGGGGGAGAGTTGAGTTTAGAGTTGGGGATTTGGGGAGAGTTGAGTTTAGTGTTGGGGATTTGGGGTAGAGTTGAGTTGAATGTTGGAGATTTGGGGTAGTGTTAAGTTTAGTGTTGGGGATTTGGGGTAGAGTTGAGTTTAGTGTTGGGGATTTGGGGAGAGTTGAGTTTAGTGTTGGGGATTTGGGGGAGAGTTGAGTTTAGAGTTGGGGATTTGGGGAGAGTTGAGTTTAGTGTTGGGGACTTGGGGTAGAGTTGAGTTGAATGTTGGAGATTTGGGGTAGTGTTAAGTTTAGTGTTGGGGATTTGGGGTAGAGTTGAGTTTAGTGTTGGGGATTTGGGGAGAGTTGAGTTTAGTGTTGGGGATTTGGGGGAGAGTTGAGTTTAGAGTTGGGGATTTGTGGAGAGTTGAGTTTAGTGTTGGGGATTTGGGTTGAGTTGAGTTTAGTGTTGGGGATTTGGGGAGAGTTGAGTTTAGTGTTGGGGATTTGGGGAGAGTTGAGTTTAGTGTTGGGGATTTGGGGAGAGTTGAGTTTAGTGTTGGGGATTTGGGGTTAAGTTTAGTGTTGGTGTTTTGGTTAAAGTTGTGGATTCACACTTGGGTTTGGAGTTGTTACTGAAGTTTATTGTTGTGGTTTGGTGGTTGATATATCTGGTTTAATGTTGCTGATTTATGAGGTAGGGTTCAGTTCAACGTTGAGGTTCAGGGGGTCCCCTTCTGTGTGAGTTTGGTGACAGATTTGGCCGATGTTCAGAGAGAATTGGTTGGCCTTTCCCTCCGCCATTCTCTGATGGGATGTGCGTTACCTGTAGTAATCATCCTTGCAGTAAATGTCGCCATCTTTCGAGAAACAAGTGAGCTCGGAGCCCAAGGCCAGATCGCACACACAACACTTTAGGCAACGAGCGTGCCACGGTCGATCCACCGCAAAGAGCACATAACGATCATAGATGGAATCTCCACAGCCCGCGCATACCGCCGCCTTGGTGCTGAGGTCAAGTCGCAGGCCCTGGAAATAGGAGAGAGAGTAAAGTAAACTGACATCATGAAACGTTTATCACTCCAAATTCAAACATCACTAATAATGACAAATCTTCTCGACAGGGAAAATAAGAGGTGGAGAGTGAGGAGAATGAGGATGGCAATTGTGGAGAGAGTGACGCTGAAGGGTGTGAGGGAGATTGAGGGTGGGGAGTGAGGGCGAGGGTGGATAAAGTGAGGGTGGCGAAGTGGGGGTGCAGGGTGTGAGGGAGAGTGAGGGTGGAGAGTGTGAGGGAGGGTGGAGAGTGAGGGAGGGAAGAGAGTGGGAGTGAGGGTGGAGAGTGTGAGGGAGGGTGGAGAGTTTGTGGGAGGGTGGAGAGTGAGGGAGGGTGGAGAGTGTGAGGGAGGGTGGAGCGTGTGAGTGAGGGTGAAGAGTGTGAGGGAGGGTGGAGAGTGTGAGGGAGGGTGGAGAGTGAGGGAGGGAAGAGAGTGGGAGTGAGGGTGGAGAGTGTGAGGGAGGGTGGAGAGTTTGTGGGAGGGTGGAGAGTGAGGGAGGGTGGAGAGTGTGAGGGAGGGTGGAGCGTGTGAGTGAGGGTGAAGAGTGTGAGGGAGGGTGGAGAGTGTGAGGGAGGGTGGAGAGTGTGTGGGAGGGTGGAGAGTGTGAGGGAGAGTGGAGAGTGTGAGGGAGGGTGGAGAGTGTGGGTGAGGGTGGAGAGTGTGAGAGAGGGCGGAGCGTGTGAGTGAGGGTGGAGAGTGTGAGGGAGGGTGGAGTGTGTGAGGGAGGGGAGAGTGTGTTAGTGAGGAGAGTGTGAGGGAGGGTGGAGTGTGTGAGGGAGGGTGGAGAGTGTGAGGGAGGGTGGAGAGTGTGAGGGAGGGTGGAGAGTGTGAGGGAGGGGAGAGTGTGAGGGAGGGTGGAGAGTGTGAGGGAGGGTGGAGAGTGTGAGGGAGGGTGGAGAGTGTGAGGGAGGGTGGAGTGTGTGAGTGAGGGGGAGAGTGTGAGGGAGGGGAGAGTGTGTGAGGGAGGGTGGAGTATGTGAGGGAGGGGAGAGTGTGTGAGTGAGGAGAGTGTGAGGGAGGGTGGAGTGTGTGAGGGAGGGAGGAGTGTGTGAGGGAGGGTGGAGTGTGTGAGGGAAGGTGGAGTGTGTGAGGGAAGGGAGAGTGTGTGTGAGTGAGGAGAGTGTGAGGGAGGGGAGAGTGTGAGGGAGGGTGGAGTGTGTGAGGGTGGGTGGAGTTTGTGAGGGAGGGTGGAGTGTGTGAGGGAGGGGAGAGTGTGTGTGAGTGAGGAGAGTGTGAGGGAGGGTGGAGAGTGTGAGGGAGGGTGGAGAGTGTGAGGGAGGGTGGAGAGTGTGAGGGTGGGTGGAGAGTGAGGCTGGACATTGAGTGGGAGCGAATGAAGAGCTCTTTCAGGCAGATAGCAGAGGCTCCGCGGGCCAAATGGCCTCTTTCCTGCTTTAAGCCGTGTTCCTGTCTCCAGCCTCCATCTGTCCTGTCAGCCCCAGTATCACAATCCAGTTCTCACATACAACTCACCTCCTGCATGTCCATCTCCAGACCCAGGCCAACCTGGAATGAAGCATCGCCATCCTCAAGGACCGCTCCCCGGATTTCATCCTCTGGGAATCCGTGCAACAACATGGTGGAATACTGAAAGTTGCAGTCCCCGTCCATCCCTGCGGGAGGATCATGTGAAATGTAGCACGACCCTTGAACCCTCAGACCTCAGGCCTTGTGCGGTCTCACAGCCTGGGCGATGGCTGCTGTTCCTTCGAAGGAAAATCGAAACTGTTAGTCAAGAGCACCACAGTGACTGGGCTTCACTTCTCATCTCTTGTCAACTTTCTTTAAACGCGGTACTCTCTGACACCAGGACAGCCTGTCTGTGCCGGGCAGGTGTGAGGTAACACTCTCTTAGAAACTAAAGCTTGGGCTTGTAGTTTGCTGAACTCCTCCATCACCTCCAACAGCTCATCCTCTTCCCATGGCACCTTCCCATGCAACTGCAGAAGGTGGAACACCTGCCCCGATACCTGGTCACCATCTCAAACCGTAAACACACTTTTCAAGTGAAGCAGTACTTCACGTGCACCTTCTTCAATCTTGTTTCTTGCATTTTGCTGCTCCCAATGCGGCCAAATCTACATTGGAGAGACTAAACCCAGACTGGGTGATCGCTTGCTGTCCCACTGTCCCACCCAGTCCCAGAGGGGGACAGTGTCTGACCCACTGTCCCACCCGGTCCCAGAGGGGAAAGGATAGTGTCTGACCCACTGTCCCACCCAGAGGGAAAGGACAGTGTCTGACCCACTGTCCCACCCACTCCCAGAGGGGGAAAGGACAGTGTCTGACCCACTGTCCCACCCAGAGGGGGAAGGGACAGTGTCTGACCCACTGTCCCACCCAGTCCCAGAGGGGGAAAGGACAGTGTCTGACCCACTGTCCCACCCAGTCCCAGAGGGGGAAAGGACAGTGTCTGACCCACTGTCCCACCCAGTCCCAGAGGGGGAAAGGACAGTGTCTGACCCACTGTCCCACCCAGTCCCAGAGTGGGAAAGGACAGTGTCTGACCCACTGTCCCACCCAGTCCCAGAGGGGGAAAGGACAGTGTCTGACCCACTGTCCCACCCAGAGGGGGAAGGGACAGTGTCTGACCCACTGTCCCACCCAGTCCCAGAGGGGGAAAGGACAGTGTCTGACCCACTGTCTCACCCAGTCCCAGAGGGGGAAAGGACAGTGTCTGACCCACTGTCCCACCCAGTCCCAGAGGGGGAAAGGACAGTGTCTGACCCACTGTCCCACCCACTCCCAGAGAGGGAAAGGACAGTGTCTGACCCACTGTCTCACCCAGTCCCAGAGGGGGAAAGGACAGTGTCTGACCCACCCAGTTCCAGTGGGGAAAAGGCAGTGTCTGACCCACTGTCCCACCCAGAGGGGGAAAGGACAGTGTCTGACCCACTGTCCCACCCAGATCCAGAGGGGGAAAGGACAGTGTCTGACCCACTGTCCCACCCAGTCCCAGAGGGGGAAAGAACAGTGTCTGATCCACTGTCCCACCCAGAGGGGGAAAGGGCAGTGTCTGACCCACTGTCCCACCCGGTCCCAGAGGGGGAAAGGACAGTGTCTGACCCACTGTCCCACCCAGTCCCAGAGGGGGAAAGGACAGTGTCTGACCCACTGTCCCACCCAGTCCCAGAGGGGAAAGGACAGTGTCTGACCCACTGTCCCACCCAGTCCCAGAGGGGGAAAGGACAGTGTCTGACCCACTGTCCCACCCACTCCCAGAGGGGGAAAGGACAGTGTCTGACCCACTATCCCACCCAGAGGGGGAAAGGACAGTGTCTGACCCACTGTCCCACCCAGTCCCAGAGGGGGGAAAGGACAGTGTCTGACCCACTGTCCCACCCAGTCCCAGAGGGGGAAAGGACAGTGTCTGACCCACTGACCCACCCAGTCCCAGAGGGGGAAAGGACAGTGTCTGACCCACTGTCCCACCCAGAGGGGGAAAGGACAGTGTCCGACCCACTGTCCCACCCAGTCCCAGAGGGGGAAAGGACAGTGTCTGACCCACTGTCCCACCCAGTCCCAGAGGGGGAAAGGACTGTGTCTGACCCACTGTCCCATCCAGTCCCAGAGGGGGAAAGGACAGTGTCTGACCCACTGTCCCACCCAGTCCCAGAGGGGGAAAGGACAGTGTCTGACCCACTGTCCCACCCAGACCCAGAGGGGGAAAGGACTGTGTCTGACCCACTTTCCCACCCAGTCCCAGAGGGGGAAAGGACAGTGTCTGACCCACTGTCCCACCCAGAGGGGGAAAGGACAGTGTCTGACCCACTGTCCCACCCAGTCCCAGAGGGGGAAAGGACAGTGTCTGACCCACTGTCCCACCCAGAGGGGGAAAGGACAGTGCCTGACACACTGTCCCACCCAGTCCCAGAGGATACTCACTGATGCAATGTCGGAAAGACAGCAGCCAGTTGAGCACAGGAAGCTCCCATATGCTGCAACAGGCTAATGGTAAGTTAACATATTTCAGTAAAGGTGGCTGAGGCTTATCGTTTGGCCAGGACACTGGGGAGAACTCCCTGCTGTCCTTCAAAATCATACCGTCAGAATTGTTACATCCACCTGAGGTTAACGTATCAATCAAAAATGACACTTGCTCAGTAATGCACTGAATTGGCAGCCTGGGTAATGTGCTTGAGGGCCTGGGACAATCCTTGAACCTGCAACATGCTGACTCGAAATGAGGGGTAGACTCATTGGCAGGTTGGCACAGTGGTTAGCACTGTTGCCTCATAATCCCAGGCTCAATTCCAGCCTCAGGTCACTGTCTGTGTGGAGTCTGCACGTACTCCCCGTGTGTGCGTGGGTTTCCTCCGGGTGCTCCGGTTTCCTCCCACGGTCCAAAGATGTGCCGGTTAGGTGGATTGGCCATGCTAAATTGTCCCTTAGTGTCCAAAGGTTAGGTGGGGGACTGGACCTCGGTAGGGTACTCTTTCAGAGGGTCAATGTAGCTTTGATGAGCCAAATGGCTTCCTCGTACACTGTGGGAATTCGTTAACTCGATGATTGATTCACAACCGCCAGTCATTAAAAGATCAATAAAGTTTGTGGCACTTATTACAAACCAACTAACAACAAACTGCAGGATAATACATTATCATTGATGTCCCACTGAGGGAGCGTCTCCAGATTCCACCACCATTGCACAGTAGTAGCCGTGATACCATCTCCAAGATTCACAGCAGCAACTCGCCCAGGCTCCTTTGACAGCATCTTCCAAACCCACGACCACTAGCATCCAGAAGGACAAGGGCAGCAGATACCTGGGAACTCACCACTTGGGTCTTCCCTGCCAAGTAACTCACCATCATGACATGGAAATATATCACCGTTCCTTCACTGTTGCTGGAATTCCCTCCCTAACAGCACAGTAGGTGTACCTACACCATATGGACTCCAGCAGTTCAAAAAGGCAGCTGACCGCCACTTTCTCACTGGCAATTAGAGATGGCCAACAAATGCTGGCCTCGCAATAAAATGATAAAATATAGGAGCAGAATTAGACCATTCGGCCCCTCGAGTCTGCTCCGCCATCAATCATGGCTGATATTTTCCGCACCCCATTCTCCTGCCTTCTCCCCATAACCCCTGATCCCCTTATTAATCAAGAACCTATCTATCTCTGTCTTAAAGACACTCAGTGATTTGGCCTCCACAGCCTTCTGCGGCAAAGAGTTCCACAGATTCACCACCCTCGAGCTGAAGAAATTCCTCCTTGTCTCAGTCTGAAAGGCTTCAATCTGAGGCCGTGTCCTCAGGTTCTAGTCTCTTCTACTCGTGGAAATATCTTCTCCACATCCATCTATCTAGGTCTCTTAATATTCTGTAAGTTTAAATAAGATCCTCCCCCCCCCCCTCATCCTTCTAAACTCCACGAGTACAGACTCAGAATTCCCAGCCGCTCCTCATATTGTGACGATGTCCTGGGCGGGTGCGTAGTCAATCCCAGCCCCACAGACCCCGGAGTCCCAACAGAAGTGAATTAACCAATAATTTGTGAGTTTTCCTGAGATCATTGACCCTCGACTGTTCCAATGAATTACAGGCACCAGATTTGGAAGTAAAACATTTTAAAAAACTGTTTATTTAAATATGAGAAGAGATAAACTTGGAAGGGAAACAATAGAACAGTGGCCTTCTAATCTAACTATTGCCCAAAAACGCATCCCATCCTCCACCCAGACACAGATACACGGTGGGCGGGAAGGGTTTGTTCAAAAATAACAGGGATTAAAAAGCCTGAGATGAATCTTTGCTGCTGAGGTGGTAGTCTTTGTAGTCGGTGATCTTGAAATCATCGGTTGGTTTGGATCTTTTCGAATCTGCCTTCAATTAGACCTTGCATTCTGCAGGAAATAGTTTGGAGAGTTACCTTCACCTGTATAGGCCTCCACCACATTGACTCTCAGGCTCACTGAGATAGTACTGGAATTCGTTAACTGAGAGTTTAAAGCAGGTTCACCCAGGTTCACCGGCCACTCTGCCTTTTAACTGCTTGTCTGGCCATTGTGCAGGGTTTCTATCTCTGGTGTAGAGAGAGAGGAAAGGCCTGGACTTCAGGAGCCTTTTTGGATTCTGAGGACAGATATCAGCCTGGGCTTTTCAGAGTTTTTCTCACAGATGTTTAACTTGCACAGACCTAGCTGGAAAGAACGTTTACAGCATCTAAATATGGAGTTAAACCTTCACAGGACTGATAGATTGTGCAGATCTGCTCACTCCAGCCAAGATGTCAGAGAGGAAGCGAACCTTTTTGGAAAGATGTTTAACGGGCTTCTTCCCAGATCCATCTTAGAACGAAACTGAAAGCAAAAATGGAAACTGACCTCTGCTCCAGAATCTTCTGAAAGGCTCTGCCAATCCCAATTGAAAACAGAACATGTCCCGGAATTTCAGAAGAGGGGATTGGCTGCTAGCCAAGTCCATCAAAATGGCACCACAAGCGATGCCACATAGGGCACTGCATCAAGGGGTATGTCTGGGCCAATTCAAATAACAGCGGGGGGGGGGGGGGGGAGGAGGTGGGGGGGGTGGGGGGGGGGGGGGGGCTGCTAGTTCAAAACAAAAAGCCTGTAGTTTTAAACACAGCCAGCAGGACAGGAATTAGAAAGGAAACCAGGATCAGGCAAAGATTAAAAGAGATTCCTTACAATATGACAAGCCTACATTCCCGGGATCATTCTTGTGAACCTCCTCTGGGCCCCCTCCAAGGCCAGGACATCCTTCCGTAGATACGGGGCCCAAAAATGTCCACAGTATTCTAAATGGGGTGTGACCAGAGCCTTCAACAACCTTAGCAGAACATCACTGTTTTGTATTCTATCCCTCTCGAAATGAATGCAAACATTGCATTTGCCTTCCTAACTGCCAACTGAACCTGCATCTTACTCTTCAGAGAATCCTGAACTAGGACTCCTAAATCCCTTTGTTCTTCAGATTCCTGAAGCCTTTCCCCATTTTGAAAATAGTCTTCCTACCAAAATGTATAACTCACACTTCTCCACGTTGTATTCCATCTGCCACTTCTATACCCACTCTCTTAGCCTGCCCAAGTCCTTCTGCAGCCCCCTGCTTCCTCAATACTACCTGTCCCTCTACAGATCTTTGTATCATCTGCAAACTTAGCAACAGTGCCTTCAATTACTTCTTCCAGATCGTTAGTGGATATCATGAATAGTTTGGGTCCCAAAACTGACTCCTGTGGAACACCACTAGTCACCGGCTGCCATCCTGAAAAGACCCCGTTATCCCCACTGCCTTCTGCGAGTCAGCCAAACCTTGCCCCTAACACCATGGGCTCTTATCTTACTTATCAATCTCCTGTACGGCATCTTGTCAAAGGAAATCAAAATAGATCATGTCCAATGGTTCTCCTTTGTCTGACTTCCTTGTTACCTCCTCAAAGAACTCTAACAGATTTGTCAGGCTTGACCTCCCTTTGATAAAACCATGCTGACTCAGTCCTATTTTATCATGCGCTTCTAAGTACTCCGCAATCTCATCCTTAATAACAGACTCAAAAATCTTACCAGCAACAGAAATCAGGCAGACCGGCCTATAATTTCCCGTCTTCTGCCTCTCTCCCTTCTGCATCCATTCGCCACTTTCCAGCCCTCTGGGACCCTCTCTGACTCCCGTGGTTCCTGAAAGATCACCACCATTGCCTCCACAATTTGCTCAGCTACCTCCTTCAGAACCCTGGGCTGTAGACCATCTGGTCCGAGTGATTTATTCACCTTCAGACCTTCCAGCTTCCCCAGAACCTCTCCTTAGTGATGGTCACTGCACTCAGCTCTGCCCCTTGACTCTTTTAAAGTTCTGGTCTGCCACTGGTGTCTTCCACTGTGAAGACTGATGCAAAGTAGCTATTCAGTTCTCCTGTCACTTCTTTAATCCCCATTACTACTTCTCCAGCCTTATTTTCCAGTGGTTCAATGTCCATCTTCCCTCTCTCTTACCTTTTATATATTGAAATATCTTGCAATCTTCTTTAATATTACTAGCTAGCTTACACCCATCTCACATCCCATTCCCCCTTATTGCTTTCTTAGTTGTCCTCTGCTTGCTTTCAAAGGTTTCCCAATCCTCTGGCTTCCCACTAATTCTCGCCACTTTGTATGCTTTTTCTTTTGCCTTTATGCTGTCCTTGACTTCCCTCATCAGCCATGGATGCCTTTTCCTCCCCTTCGCATGTTTCCTCCTCCTTGGGATGAATTTCTGTTGTGCCTCACAAATAACCCCCAAAAACTCCTGCCATTGCTGTTCCACTGTCTTCCCTGCTAGGCTCCCTTTCCAATCAACTCTGGCCAGCTCCTCCCTCATGTCTTTGTAGTTACCCTTATTAAATTGTAATACCGTTACATCTGTGTTGGCAGCACGGTAGCATGGTGGTTAGCATAAATGCTTCACAGCTCCAGGGTCCCAGGTTCGATTCCCGGCTGGGTCACTGTCTGTGTGGAGTCTGCACGTCCTCCCCGTGTGTGCGTGGGTTTCCTCCGGGTGCTCCGGTTTCCTCCCACAGTCCAAAGATGTGCGGGTTAGGTGGATTGGCCATGCTAAATTGCCCGTAGTGTCCTAAAAAGTAAGGTTAAGGGGGGGGTTGTTGGGTTACGGGTATAGGGTGGATACGTGGGTTTGAGTAGGGTGATCATGGCTCGGCACAACATGGAGGGCCGAAGGGCCTGTTCTGTGCTGTACTGTTCTATGTTCTATGTTCTATCTGATTGCAGCTTCTCCCTCTCAAACTGCAGGGTAAATTCTATCATATTGTGGTCATTGCTCCCTTAGGATTCCTTCACCTTAAGTTCCCTAATCAAGTCTGCCTCATTACACATCACCAAATCCAGAATTACCTGTTCCCTAGTAGGCACAATGACAATCTGCTCCAAAGAAACGTCTCTTAGACGCTCCACAAATTCCATTTCTTTCCTACCAATCTGATTTTCCCAGTCCACCTGCATATTGAAGTCCCCCATGATTATTGTAATGTTGCCTTTTTGACATGTCTTGACTACCTCCTGATTTATTTTCTGACCCACATCCTGACTACTGATAGGGAGCCTGTACAATAACTCCCATCACCGTCTTTTAACCTTAGCAATTCCTCAACTCCACCCACAGATTCTACGTCTTCCAAGACTATATCGCTTCTTGCTATCAATCTAACTTCATTCCTTACTAACAATACAACTCCACCCTCACTGCCCATCTGCGTGTCCTTTCGATAGGACGCATATCCTTGAATATTTAGCCTTGATCACCGTGCAGCCACGTTTCTGTGTAGCCCACAACAACTTACCAGCCACTTTCAATGTGTGCTACAATCTCATTTACCTAGTTCCATATACTGTGCAAATTGTGGTACCACACCCTCAGTCCTCCATTGACCACCACCCTTCTCAACATTGTCCCCGATCGTCGGTGCCTGAAGTTTAGATTCCTGACACTTTCCATTCTCATGAGCCCTTCTCCCTTTTAGTTTAAAGTCCTCGTCATTAAGTGAAACCCACATCCCGCAAAAATATATATTTTTTAAATTCCTACAGAGGGGGCACCTCAAAATTCTCAAAAGGGGTCAACATTGAGAACACTTCAGTGAGTCAGTACTGAGGGAGTATCAGTGAGTCAGTACTGAGGGAGTATCAGTGGGTCAGTACTGAGGGAGTATCAGTGAGTCAGTACTGAGGGAGTATCTGTGTGTCAGTACTGAGGGAGTATCAGTGTGTCAGTACTGAGGGAGTATCAGTGGGTCAGTACTGAGGGAGTATCAGTGTGTCAGTACTGAGGGAGTATCAGTGGGTCAGTACTGAGGGAGTATCAGTGGGTCAGTACTGAGGGAGTATCAGTGGGTCAGTACTGAGGGAGTATCAGTGTGTCAGTACTGAGGGAGTATCAGTGGGTCAGTACTGAGGGAGTATCAGTGAGTCAGTACTGAGGGAGTATCAGTGGGTCAGTACTGAGGGAGTATCAGTGTGTCAGTACTGAGGGAGTATCAGTGGGTCAGTACTGAGGGAGTATCAGTGTGTCAGTACTGAGGGAGTATCAGTGTGTCAGTACTGAGGGAGTATCAGTGGGTCAGTACTGAGGGAGTATCAGTGTGTCAGTACTGAGGGAGTATCAGTGAGTCAGTACAGAGTGAGCATCAGTGGGTCAGTACTGAGTGAGTATCAGTGGGTCAGTACTGAGGGAGTATCAGTGAGTCAGTACTGAGGGAGTATCAGTGGGTCAGTACTGAGGGAGTATCAGTGGGTCAGTACTGAGGGAGTATCAGTGAGTCAGTACTGAGGGAGTATCAGTGAGTCAGTACTGAGGGAGTATCAGTGGGTCAGTACTGAGGGAGTATCAGTGGGTCAGTACTGAGGGCAGTATCTGTGAGTCAGTACTGAGGGAGTATCAGTGAGTCAGTACTGAGGGAGTATCAGTGGGTCAGTACTGAGGGAGTATCAGTGAGTCAGTACTGAGGGAGTATCAGTGGGTCAGTACTGAGGGAGTATCAGTGGGTCAGCACTGAGGGAGTATCAGTGTGTCAGTACTGAGGGAGTATCAGTGGGTCAGTACTGAGGGAGTATCAGTGAGTCAGTACTGAGGGAGTATCAGTGGGTCAGTACTGAGGGCAGTATCTGTGAGTCAGTACTGAGGGAGTATCAGTGAGTCAGTACTGAGGGAGTATCAGTGGGTCAGTACTGAGGGAGTATCAGTGGGTCAGTACTGAGGGAGTATCAGTGGGTCAGTACTGAGGGAGTATCAGTGGGTCAGTACTGAGGGAGTATCAGTGAGTCAGTACTGAGGGAGTATCAGTGAGTCAGTACTGAGGGAGTATCAGTGGGTCAGTACTGAGGGAGTATCAGTGGGTCAGTACTGAGGGAGTATCAGTGGGTCAGTACTGAGGGAGTATCAGTGAGTCAGTACTGAGGGAGTATCTGTGTGTCAGTACTGAATGAGTATCAGTGGATCAGTACTGAGGGAGTATCAGTGAGTCAGTACTGAGGGAGTATCTGTGTGTCAGTACTGAATGAGTATCAGTGGGTCAGTACTGAGGGAGTATCAGTGAGTCAGTACTGAGGGAGTATCAGTGGGTTAGTACTGAGGGAGTATCAGTGGGTCAGTACTGAGGGAGTATCAGAGGGTAAGTACTGAGGGAGTATCAGTAAGTCAGTATGAGGGAGTATCAGGGAGTCAGTGCTGAGGGAGTGCTGCACTGTCAGAGGGTCAGTACTGGGGGAGTGCTGCACTGTCAGAGGGTCAGTGCTGAGGGAGTGCTGCACTGTCAGTGGGTCAGTGCTGAGGAGTGCTGCACTCTCAGAGGGTCAGTACTGAGGGAATGCTGCACTGTCAGAGGGTCAATACTGATGGAGCGCTGCACTGTCAGAGGGTCAGTACTGAGGGAGCGCTGCACTGTCAGAGGGTCAGTACTGAGGGAGTGCTGCACTGTCAGAGGGTCAGTACTGAGGGAGTGCTGCACTGTCAGAGGGTCAGTACTGAGGGAGTGCTGCACTGTCAGAGGGTCAGTACTGAGGGAGTGCTGCACTGTCAGAGGGTCAGTACTGAGGGAGTGCTGCACTGTCAGAGGGTCAGTACTGAGGAGTGCTGCACTGTCAGAGGGTCAGTACTGAGGGAGTGCTGCACTGTCAGAGGGTCAGTACTGAGGGAGTGCTGCACTGTCAGAGGGTCAGTACTGAGGGAGTGCTGCAATGTCAGAGGGTCAGTACTGAGGGAGTGCTGCACTGTCAGAGGGTCAGTACTGAGGGAGTGCTGCACTGTCAGAGGGTCAGTACTGAGGGAGTGCTGCACTGTCAGAGGGTCAGTACTTGAGGGAGTGCTGCACTGTCAGAGGGTCAGTACTGAGGGAGTGCTGCACTGTCAGAGGGTCAGTACTGAGGGAGTGCTGCACTGTCAGAGGGTCAGTACTTGGGAGTGCTGCACTGTCAGAGGGTCAGTACTGAGGGAGTGCTGCACTGTCAGAGGGTCAGTACTGAGGGAGTGCTGCACTGTCAGAGGGTCAGTACTGAGGGAGTGCTGCACTGTCAGAGGGTCAGTACTGAGGGAGTGCTGCACTGTCAGAGGGTCAGTACTGAGGGAGTGCTGCACTGTCAGAGGGTCAGTACTGAGGGAGTGCTGCACTGTCAGAGGGTCAGTACTGAGGGAGTGCTGCACTGTCAGAGGTCAGTACTGAGGGAGTGCTGCACTGTCAGAGGGTCAGTACTGAGGGAGTGCTGCACTGTCAGAGGGTCAGTACTGTGAGAGTGCTGCACTGTCAGAGGGTCAGTACTGAGGGAGTGCTGCACTGTCAGAGGGTCAGTACTGAGGGAGTGCTGCACTGTCAGAGGGTCAGTACTGAGGGAGTGCTGCACTGTCAGAGGGTCAGTACTGATGGAGTGCTGCACTGTCAGAGGTATTTTAGGAGGCAAATTATTTTATCAAGACCTCCTCTTCCCCCTCCGATGGATGCCGTAGATCCCACAGCCATTATTTTGACAAACAACAGATGCCTTTGAACTGGGTCCTCGACAATATGTATCACTTGACCGACATTGACATTCATTATTACCATCGCTGAATCACCCATTATCATACTCCTGGGTGTTTCCATTGACCAGACCCTGAACTGGATTTGCCAAATAAATGTTGTGTTTACCAGGGCAGGACAAAGCCTAGGAATCCTGCAGCGAGTAACTCACCTCCTGACCCCCCAAAGCATGTCCACAAGGCTACAAGGCCCAAGTCAGGACCGTAATGGAATACTCTCCACTTGCCTGTGCAGCTCCAACAACACTCAAGCAGCTCAACACCATCCAGGACAAAGCAACCCTCTTGAATGTTCCCCTTCCACAAGCATTCACTTCCTCTACCACTGACGCAGTGTCAGCTATGTGTACCATCCATAAGATACACTGCAGGAACTCATCAAGGCATTCCAGACGTCCCCTTCCGAACCCACAACCCCCACCATCTAGAACAAAAGCAGCAGATACCCAGGAACCCCACCACCTGGAGGTTCTCCTTGGAGTCACTCACCACCCGGACTTGGAAAGATATCCCCGTTCCTTCACTGTCGCTGGGTCAAAATCCTGAACTCCCTCCCTAACAGCACTATGGGTGCACCTACCCCACAGGGCTCAGATCAGCGTTCGCACCAACAGCTCAATGCTGGCATTCCCACTCCACACAAACTCCCTCCCACCTTCCCTCATCTCACCCTCTCAGCAAAGGTGTATGGGGAGAGGCGGGTGGGCCTCAATAACTGCAGCGGTTCCAGATGGCAGCTTACCCCCACCTTCTCAAGGGTAACTAGGGATGAGTAATAAATGCTGATCCAGCCAGCGACACCTACATCGCAGAAATTAATATTTAAAAATTGGTAAAGCTGTAAAGCTGCTGTGTGCAAATTAGTTGTCACATTCTGTACAACAGTAACTACAGGTCCTCGTGTGCATAGAGCTTGAGAATGTGAGTATTACTGAAAAATGGGGACATACTATCGAGCTCACCAGGACATTTCATAAGAATACAGAACTGTAAAGGAAACAACTTAATGCCAGTTTATCCGTAGCTGACATGATGAGTGCAAGATGAAAAGCTTCGATGGCCTCTGCCGTCTTTCAATAGAACTCAAATTCTGTACTCCAAGGTATGGAATATTGTGAGATGGTGAAAGGCGCCATAGAAATGAAAGTCTTTCCATCCCCCCCCCCCCAGTTGCTGCTTAAGTTTGTTCATGTCCCCATCAAGCACTTTGATCGTTCGGAATGATGTGTGATCAACATCATCTCACGGGACTGCACCTTATCGCTTAGTTAACCTCCCTTTCCACCTGTGAACCCCCGTCAGTTCTACTTGATGCAATCCTGTTGCATCACCCAGCTGATCGGCAACAGGAGACAACTGCACCCCTTAAAGGTGCCAATCATCTGTGGGTAGTTGGGGAGGGGGTGGAGGGTGGGGGAGAGATGTTTGAGGCAACGCATTCCTTCCCTGGGACTTGCCAAGAGGGCAGTGCCATTACAGTGGACCTCCCCTACAGCTTCGATGTTGCCCCACCTGACACGAACAGGACAATGTCCCTTTAAACAGTGCTGTCGGTGCTGAGTCCAAGAGACAGCCATTTCATACCGGGGTAGGGGAGGGAGGGTGTTAAATGCCAAAATCACAAACTTTATCATATTGTTCAACTGATTCCTTTCGATGGGGCGGGGTAGGAGGTGCTGGGTGTGGTGAGTGGGGGGCGGGGGGGGGGGGGGGGCATGGTTGAGCGCACTAACTAAACTCAATCCCGTTTACAGATGTAACATAACTCCGGGTCGGGAGGGGAGAGAGCTGACACCTTCTGTATTAGTCAACTACAAGGAGGGAGGTCCCAATCAATAAACCCTTTCACAAGACCTGACGATAAACGGTTAGTGACAACCCATCTGTCTCACCCACACGCCAGCCATTGAATCAACAGGCTCCCAGTTTTAAAGAAGATGAAAAGATACACATCGCCCACATTAATCCTGCCCACACTCAGCATTAAACTGAAACACATCTCCCCCGCGCCCTAAAGAAAAAGAGACCACATCAAGAGTCACTTTGAACAAAAGGGAACTACTAATGGAAAGATAGTGACGTACCTGCTGCAGCTGCTGAAGGTGTTGTCGAGGTGGTTCAGTGAGCCAGGGTGGTTTGTCAGCTGAAGCAGTGTCTCTCGCTCTCTCTCTCTCTCTCTGCCAGGTTAGGACCCCTGGCACGACCTCACCTGCGCACGGTCCGTTCATGAGCCCCACTCCCCTCTGCTCACCTGTTTACATCGAAGAGAGGCAGAGAACCCATTGGCTGTTGGGATTATTCCCCTGACGGGCCCAAAGGACGGCTGATCTATTACCAGATAATTGGGAGTCTTGGGAGATGAAGGTGGTTGCGTGTTGGGGTGGAGGTGGGAAATGGGGGGAGGGAGGGGAGGGGTGGGATGGAAGAGACCAGTGAACTGCAGCAAAATTAAATCCTGAAGTATTCCTGTGCCTTAACCCTGTCGGCGCCGGAGCTCTGTAATCGCAGGCCACAGGGACTCTTCGGGCAGATTGTCAGACGCCTCAGCAGCCACCTTGGCCCTCTGGCCTTGCAGCAGCCATGGGCCTGGAGATGACCAAAGTGCCGGGTTGATCGTGCCTGCGGTTTCAACGTGGGCTGCGAGGCCATCCACTGGAGTTAGGTTAAAATGCCGTGACTAAAATGGTACTGAGGGGCGCCACACAAGCCAGTCATATCCCCCTCCAGAGATGGTGCCAGGCATTGTTTCCATGGTGATGGGTGGACCACAGGTATTGTAAGCCATCAAGGCTAAACATGCAGGTATATCAAGGAAGTCAGCAGCAGTGTGCCAACGTATTGACAAGTTATTTAAATCCCGAGGGAGCGCGGGTAGTTTGTTTATAATTATCTGTCCACCGCTGCAGTCGGAGAGTTACATTCTGCCATGGGAGGACCATCAAAGGGCCTGTCAACCTGTGGTTCGATTCCCCCTTGGCCATCCAATTTCTAAAATGGAATCGCTGTTTGCACAAATTAGCAATTGGAGAACCACAGTCAGGTACCACACGGACAAGGTCTCTCAACCTGTTCTCCAAGGGGCAAGTAAATTAAACTGAGTTAGAAGGATGGGCAGGCGGATTGTTCATCTATTACCCAAGACCCTACACTAGGAAACACACAGGCTGTACACCACCAACCATTGGTGTGTATTATTAATCTATTACTGTGTGTACTGTATATATGCAGGACTTTGCTCTGAGTCGCACACAGACTGTACAATACCAGACAGAATTGCATTATTAATCTGCTGTGTATTTAGAAAGGGTTTTGATAGAGTAACTCGAGACAACCTGTTTTCATTGACAGGATGTTCAATAATCAGCAGACAAGGATTTAAATGATTAGCTAATGACCTAGGGGCAAGATGAGGAAAGTTGTTGTGACTTTCAAAAGGGAATTGGAAGAATACGTGAAAAGAAATTTGGATGGTGATGGGAAGAGTAGGAGAGGAGGACTAATTTTTATTTATTTTTCCATGGATTTTGTGTGTCTCTGGGTAGGCCAGCATTTACTGCCCATCCCTAATTGCCCTTCAGAAGGTGGTGCTGAGCTGCCTTCTTGAACCGCTGCAGTCCTTGAGGTGTAGGTACACCCACTGTGCTGTTAGGGAGGGAGTTCCAGGATGTTGCCCGAGTAAGGAACAGCGATATATTTCCCAGTCAGGATGGTAAGTGGCTTGGAGGGGAACCTCCAGGTGGTGGGGTTTCAAGGTATCTGCTGCCCTTGTCCTTCTAGATGGTAATGGTCGTGGGTTTGGAAGGTGCTGCCTAAGGAACCTTGGTGAGTCACTGCAGTGCATCTTGCAGATGGTACACACGGCTGCCACTGTTCGCCGGTGATAGAGGGTTTGAATGTTTGTGGAAGGAGGAGCAATCAGGGCTGCTTTGTCCTGGATGGTGTCAAGTTCTTGAGTAGGTGCGATTCAGTGGATTGAGTTAAAATGCACAAAACCAGAGGTTTTCAAAGTGTAGGTCGCGACCTGACAGTGGGTCACGGGCGGGGGTCAGAAGGGTCGTGGATGCAGGGTCGAATTGCTGCTCATTTCTCCCATCAGCGGCTAACACAGTTTCCCAACAGCAATGTTCAGAAGTCTGCAAGGAAAATCCCACCTGAAGTGTCAATCAGTCCTCTCCTAAAAATGATTTGACAGTGAGGAATTCTGTCTTATTGCACCAGATTCATGTTTATCAATATTGCTCCTTTAATTATTTTAAAGCAGTAATTTCAGTGCACTGTAATTGGTTTTGGGAAAAGAGGAGCTGACGGATGTACCTTTATCAGAAAGATCTCTCTGGAGTGAATGTAACTCAGGGGAAGTGACCGTGTATCGACCCACTGTAGGTGAGAACAGAACGGGGCTTCATCTTAAAATCCAGGCTGGCACAGTGATGCCCTGCTGCCTCGCAGCTCCAGGGTCCCAGGTTCGATTCCCGGCTGGGTCACTGCCTGTGTGGAGTCTGCACTGTCTCCCCAGTGTGTGCGTGGGTTTCTTCCGGGTGCTCCGGTTTCCTCCCACAGTCCAAAGATGTGCGGGTTAGGTGGATTGGCCATGATAAATTGCCCTTAGTGTCCAAAAGGTTAGATAGGGTTACTGGGTTACGGGGATAGGATGGAGGCGTGGGCCTAAGTAGGATTCACTTTCCAAGGCCCGGTGCAGACTCGATGGGCCGAATGGCCTCTTTTTGCACTGTGAATTCTATAAAATCTATAAAAGTGTCATTACAACGGGTTCACGAACTTTGTGACCCACTACCAACCGGTGAGGCTTCCCAGGCCCGGCTGGTGAATTCCAAGCCCCGGGAAAATCCGGCATTCACACATATTTAAATGAGGTATATGGATCTTGCTCATCGCCGCGATGCCTCACCAGATTCTGTTGAATCTCGCGTGATGTTTCCAGCATCCCGAACCTTGCAAGAGGCGCGACGAGGCGGCTGAATCGCGCCAAGTGTTGGCAAGTGGAGGGTATTCCATGTGGAGTTAGACAACAGATCGGTCCTGGTCTTACTGAATGACAGATCAGGCTCGATGGGCTGAATGGCCTCCTCATAACAGCAACGTGCGTTTATAGAACATAGAACATAGAACAGTACAGCACAGAACAGGCCCTTCGGCCCTCGATGTTGTGCCGAGCAATGATCACCCTACTCAAACCCACGTATCCACCCTATACCCGTAACCCAACAACCCCCCCACAACCTTACTTTTTAGGACACTACGGGCAATTTAGCCTGGACAATCCACCTACCCCGCACATCTTTGGACTGTGGGAGGAAACCGGAGCACCCGGAGGAAACCCACGCACACACGGGGAGGACGTGCAGACTCCACACAGACAGTGACCCAGCCGGGAATCGAACCTGGGACCCTGGAGCTGTGAAGCATTTATGCTAACCACCATGCTACCGTGCTGCTCCCTTATATAGCGCCTTACAGAAAAGTAATGAGTCAAGAGTTGGGACTTCCACTGAATCGCGGAAAACTGGAACTGAATCCGGTGAGGAGTTAACTAGGACAGGTGATGAGAAGTCTGGTAGGAGAGCTAGGCTTTAAGAAGCACCTTCGATGTGGGGGGATGAGAGAGAAAGATGGAGAGAGGCTCAAGGAGGAATTCCAGAGCTTGGGAGCCAGCGGCAACTGAAAACACAGCCAACAACGGTGGAGCGATTCATAGAATCACAGCATTTACAGTGCAGAAGGAGGCCATTCAGCCCATCGAGTCTGCACCGGTCCTTACAAAGAGCACCCTACTCAAGCCCACGCCACTACCCTATCCCTGTAACCCAGTAACCCCCACTTAACCTTTTTGGACACTGAGGCCAATTGAACATGGTCAATCCACCTAACCTGTACATCTTTGGACTGTGGGAGGAAACTGGAGCACCTGGAGGAAACCCACGCAGACACGGGGAGAACATGCAGACTCCGCACAGACAGTGACCCAAGCCGGGAATCGAACCCGGGACCCTGGAGCTGTGAGGCAGCTGTGCTAACCACTGTGCTGCTGTGCTACCCCAAACCCAGCTTGCTCAGGAGGCCAGGATTAGAGGAGTGCCGATATCTCCGAGGGTTTGTGGGGGTGGGGGAGTTCACCGAGATAGAGGGAGGGCGAGGCCCTGAAGGGATTTGAAAACAGGAATGAGGATTTATGGCCGGGATGATCCGTCTGTTCGCTGTGGGCGGGGTTCTCTGGTCCGGACGGCAGCGCGTCCCAGCCAGCGGCTTTCCCGGTGACATAGTGTAGCTCCGATGGGAATTCCCATTGACAATGGCAGGAGCAGAGAATCCCGCCGTCAATGAACGGCGTGCCGTCTCCCATCACCGAGAAACAGGCGGCTGGAAGGCTGGAGAATCCCAGCCTCTGTAACCCGATGCTTCATCGTAATGGCAGCTCATCCAGGTCATCCCCATGGAATTCAAAATTCCCTTTGATGACAGGAAGGCTCAAACTTTAGAAACAAGGCCCCCCTATCAGGGCATTTCCTTTATTTATATTGCACAATGCCAGATTTATTGAAAGATTTGGGGACATTTGCAAGAAATCCCACTCTGTCCTCCTTCCCTGAAATCCCCGAACATTCCAATAAAATGTTCTCAACAGCTGGATGACAAAAGAATCGTCAAGAAGCCATTCCATGGAATTTCAGTGCAGAAAGAGGCCATTTGGCCCATCGAGTCTGCACCGGCTCTTGGAAAGAGCACCCCCTTTAAGACCTCATTTCCACCCTATCCCCGTAACCCAGCAACCCCATTTTCTGGACACTAAGGGGCAATTTATCATGGCCAATCCACCTAACCTGCACATCTTTGGACTGTGGGAGGAAACCGGAGCACCCGGAGGAAACCCACGCACACACGGGGAGAACGTGCAGACTCCGCACAGACAGTGACCCAAGCCGGGAATCGAACCTGGGACCCTGGAGCTGTGAAGCAATTGTGCTATCCACAATGCTACCGTGCTGCCCTACACTGTTACATTATTTGTAACTGTGGTGGTATGATTAACATAGCTGCCTGCCATTGGTGCAGAACACCGGCTTACCATTGGCCCTGGTCGGTCATGTGCCTCTCGACCGATTGGTTGAGACCAGTCATGTGACGGCTCCCCGATTGGTCAAGAGGCTGAGTTAACCCCGCCTCCAGGGCGGGGTATAAATACCCAGTACTCCCGGCGGTCGTCCATTTACTGTAATCGAGCGCAGGGCTAACATCTAGCTGATTAAAGCCATACTTTTGTACAGCAACTCATCTCGCGTTCAATTGATGGTACATCAATTTAATCAGCTAGAATTTTGAAGATGGAGCTCCGGATCAAGCCCGAATGCCTCCGCATCAGCCCGCAAACTCAGAATGCATCGGAAATCTTCAAACATTGGCTGCCGTGTTTCGATGGCTACCTGGTGTCCACAAGCAGCCCCCCCACCATGGCACAGAAGCTTCATATTCTCCATTCCAGCGTGGGCATGGCGGCCTACGCGATGATAGGGGAAGAAAAAGATTACGACGCGGCCATGGATAAGCTGAAAGGACAGTTTCTAAGCCGGTAAACCGAGTGTTCGCCCGACATCTGCTGGGTACCAGACAACAGCTCCCCGGTGAGTCCTTAGACGACTTTTACCAGGACCTCGCTGTCCTAGGGAGGAATTGCGCCTGCCTCCAAGTTTCAGCCACGGAGCACATGGAACTTTTAATCAGAGATGCTTACGTGGCTGGGATGCAGTCCGCCGCTATCCGCCAGCGGATGCTGGAAAAAGACGACCTCAGCCTAACTGAGGCACGGACTCTCTCCACCTCCCTGGAGGTCGCCGACTTAAACGCCCGCGCCTATGTCCCCAGCCGCGCTGCAGCGCCCAGGGCCTCCTGGCACGCTTCCCCAACGCCATCCGCCGCTCCCTGACCCCCCTCAGGCCTGCGCCGCGGGACGCCCCGACAAGTCAGCGGGGCCCCGCTGCTATTTCTGTGGGCTTGCCAAACACCCCCGCCCGCGCTGCCCGGCCCGCTCCACCCTTTGTAAAAGCTGCGGGAAGGGCCATTTTTCGTCGGACTGCCCGTCCAAGTTGGTCGCTGCTGTGCCGCGCAGCGACCGGGGATCTCCTCTTCCGGGCCTTTCCGGGCCCTTCCAGCGCACCACGCCAATCTCTCCCCCCCGCCCCCGGGCCCCTGCGCCCGGCCTGCGCGCCTCTCTGCCCCCGCTCTCAGCCGCTCCGATCGGCCCGCCGGCACCGCTAACCCCGCCCCGAGCAACGACAAGGGTCCCGTGGGCGCCGCCATCTTGGGCCCTGAACGCCACGTGCAGGTCCTGGGCGCCGCCATCTTGGGGCCCCGACTCCACGTGCGGGTCCTGGGCGCCGCCATCTTGGGGCCCCGACTCCACGTGCGGGTCCTGGGCACCGCCATCCTGGGGCCCCGACTCCACGTGCGGGTCCTGGGCGCCGCCATCCTGGACTGGCACACAAGGTTCTGCCAGCACCCACTCGGCCGACGACGACGACGACGATGGATCTTCTCCACGGCTCACGGCCATTCAGCTCGACCAGTCACATCCACGCACGCTCGCCAAGATGACGACGCTGATCCACCTCAACGGCCACGAGACGGGCTGCCTGCTGGACTCCGGGAGCACGGAAAGCTTCGTACACCCTGACACGGTAAGACGCTGCGCGCTCCCTGTCCATCCTGTAAAACACAAAATCGGGTTAGCCTCAGGTTCGCACTCCGTCCGCATCACCGGGTGCTGCATCGCGGACCTCACGGTCAAAGGGAAGGTTTTTTAAAATTATAAACTCCTTATCCTCCCCGACCTTTGCGCACCAGCAGTCCTAGGACTGGACTTCCAGTGCAACCTGCAGAGCTTGACCTTCCAATTCAGCGGCCCTATACCCCCCCTCACTGTCTGCAGCCTCGCGTCCCTCAAAGTGGACCCCCCCTCCTTGTTTGCTAATCTCACCCCCGATTGCAAACCCGTCGCCACACGGAGCAGACGGTACAGCGCCCAGGACCGGACCTTCATCAGGTCCGAGGTCCAGAGGTTGCTCAAGGAAGGGGTCATCAAGGGCAGCAACAGTCCCTGGTGAGCCCAAGTGCTGGTGGTCCGGACTGGGGAGAAAAACCGGATGGTCATCGACTATCGCCAGACCATCAACCGGTTTACGCAACTGGATGCGTATCCTCTCCCCCGTATTTCCGCCATGGTAAACGAGATCGCGAAATACAAAGTCTTCTCCACGGTGGACCTCAAGTCCGCCTATCACCAGCTCCCCATCCGCGCGAGTGACCGACTATACACCGCGTTCGAGGCTGATGGGCGCCTCTACCACTTCCTTAGGGTTCCATTTGGTGTCACAAATGGGTCTCGGTCTTCCAACGGGAGATGGACCGAATGGTCGACAAGTACGGATTACGGGCTACCTTCCCGTATCTCGATAATGTCACCATCTGCGGCCACGACCAGCAGGACCATGACGCCAACCTCCAGAAATTCCTCCAAACCGCAAAACTCCTTAACCTGACCTACAATAAGGATAAGTGCGTGTTTAGCACCGACCGTCTAGCCATCCTCGGCTACGTAGTGCGTAACGGAGTGATAGGCCCCGACCCCGAACGCATGCGCCCCCTGATGGAACTCCCTCTCCCCAATACCCCCAAATCCCTCAAACGCTGCCTGGGTTTCTTCGCTTACTACGCCCAATGGATTCCCAATTACGCCGACAAGGCCCGTCCCCTCATTCAGTCCACGACCTTCCCGCCGTTGTCAGAGGCCTGCCAGGCCTTTAGCCGCATCAAAGCGGACATCGCAAAGGCCACGATGCGCGCCATCGATGAGTCCCTCCCCTTCCAGGTCGAGAGCGACGCATCAGAAGTAAGCGGGCAGACCCGTGGCCTTCTTCTCCAGAACCCTCCAGGCTTCCGAACTCCACCACCCCTCTGTGGAAAAGGAAGCCCAGGCCATAGTCGAAGCTGTGCGACATTGGAGGCACTATTTGGCCAGCAGGAAGTTTACCCTCCTCACAGACCAACGGTCAGTGGCCTTCATGTTCGATAATGCACAGATTAAGAACGACAAGATCTTACGGTGGCGGATCGAGTTGTCCATGTACAACTATGATATCTTGTATCGTCCTGGGAAGCTCAATGAGCCTCCTGATGCCCTGTCCCGCGGTACCTGTGCCAGCGCGCAGACAGACCGCCTCCGCTCCCTCCACGCAGACCTCTGCCATCCAGGGGTGACCCGCCTACACCATTTCATAAAGGCCCGCAACCTGCCTTACTCCATCGAGGAAGTCAGGTCAGTAACCCGTGACTGCCACATCTGCGCAGAGTGCAAACCGCACTTCTGCCGCCCCGAGCGCGCGCATCTGATCAAAGCATCCCGCCCCTTCGAACGTCTCAGCATTGACTTCAAGGGGCCCCTTCCCTCTAACAACCGCAACATTTACTTCCTGACGGTGATCGATGAATACTCCCACTTCCCTTTCGCCATTCCATGCCCCGACATGACCACATCGACCGTCATTAAGGCCCTCCTCTCCATCTTCTCCCTGTTCGGCTACCCCGCGTACGTACACAGCGATCGGGGTCCTCATTTATGAGCGACGAGCTGTGTCAATTCCTGCTCGGCAGGGGCATTGCCTCTAGCAGGACGACCAGCTATAACCCCCGGGGTGACGGACAGGTCGAGCGGGAGAATGGTACCATCTGGAAGACCATCCTACTGGCCCTCCGGTCCAGAGATCTCCCTATTTCCTGATGGCAAGAAGTGCTCCCCGATGCACTGCACTCTATCCACTCACTCCTCTGTACCGCAACAAATCAGACACCTCATGAACGTCTTCTTGTTTTCCCCAGGAAGTCGTCCTCCGGATCCCCTCTCCCGATGTGGATGGCCGCCCCTGGACCCATCTTGCTCCGGAAGCATGTGCGGGTGCACAAGTCCGACCCGTTGGTGGAACAAGTCCAGTTACTCCACGCTAACCCACAGTATGGGTACGTGGAGTACCCCGACGGTCAGCCCGGGTTACGGAGACAGTTCAAGGCCCATCGCTCCCGGAGTCCAGGACATCAGCGGAACCACCACCATCAGCTGAACCAACGTCACCAACTCCACTGCGGCGGTCTGCCAGGACGTCACGGGCAACGAAAAGGCTGATTGAGTCCATTAACTTCAACACCACCATGGACTTGTATGGACAGTATGTGCTGTTGTTAAATGACTGGGCCAGTGGGAAGCCAAGGATACATTTTTTTTCCTTCTCTCACTACTACTCATACCACCAGTTTCCCCCCCCCCCCAGCTCTCGTTGACACCCCCCCCCCGGCTTCTTTCTCCGCAAGGGGTGAATGTGGTGGTATGATTAGCATAGCTGCCTGCCATTGGTGCAGAACACCGGCTTACCATTGGCCCTGGTCGGTCATGTGCCTCTCGACCGATTGGTTGAGACCAGTCATGTGACGGCTCCCTGATTGGTCGAGAGGCTGAGTTAACCCCGCCTCCATGGTGGGGTATAAATACCCAGTACTCCCGGCGGTCGTCCATTTATTGTAATCGACCGCAGGGCTAACATCTAGCTGATTAAAGCCATACTTTTGTACAGCAACTCGTCTCGCGTTCAATTGATGGTACATCAGGGGGCAGGGGAGAGAGAGGGAGGAGAGAGGGAGGCAGGGGAGAGAGAGGGAGAGGAGAGGGAGGCAGGCGAGAGGGAGGCAGGAGGGGGGGCAGGAGAGAGGGGGGCAGGAGAGAGGGAGGCAGGGGAGAGGGGAGCAGGGGAGGGGGCAGGGGAGAGGGAGGCAGGGGAGAGGGAGGCAGGAAAGGGGGCGGGGAGAGGAAGGCAGGGGAGAGGGAGGCAGGGAGAGGTGGACAGGAGAGAGGGGGGCAGGGGAGAGGGGCAGGAGAGAGGGAGGCAGGGGAGAGGGAGGCAGGAGAGAGGGGGCAGGGGAGAGGGAGGGAGGAGAGAGGGGGGC